>NC_068365.1:27585843-27885843 GCF_020536995.1 Dreissena polymorpha | reverse complement strand
TTCCGACAGGATAAGTTTTAAAGTTTACATTATGGATGTATGTAGTAAAAACTGGCCTAAAGCATTAAGGCTTTTAAATATATTTTACTTTAATTCAAATATACAATGGCAGAATAGAGGACATAGTCCACATCCTTAAAGACAATGCGTTCATTCAATCGTATTTAAGTACTGTAGTAAAAGCAACCCAATTATCATTGATATCTAACATGTTTAAATGTTCCAAATGTGTCAGAGGAGGATAATTTAAATACAGTGATGATGACGGACAACCACTGATCATAATAAGCCCACTATGTAACTATGTTTTGTGATACCATAAAGATCACGTTAAAAAATTGCGTGTAAGTTGAATATTAGTATGCAAAATGCGAAATATAATATTGTGGAATATATTGAACAAATAAATGGAAACTGAAATATGTGAAATGTCATATTGTTGCAGGCTATTACGATATAATATATGTCTGTAATTTGTATTACCGTGCTAAAAGCGTCTTAAAATGTATATTGCATTACCCAGAAAGAAACTATATAATATGCCATGCCATTAAATGTGTCATCAAATAGCTTTACATGAATACTGTTACTTCGTTTAATAGTCAAAGATGCATGCAATCTTGGTAGTTAATATATATATCAAATAACCTATTTAAATTATTGGCATAAGATATAAATCACCCAATGAGTGTTTAAGTGCCATCATTAACGGTAAAATGATAGTTATGATGTATATTCATCTATTCAGATGTTTAAATATGTACTGTATGTCAAGAAGAGTCAGGTATTTTGTTACGCCTCTTCAGGTGCAGGTTTGTATGAACAATCTGGCATTTGATGCGGCACATCATGCTCTTTGAATATTTCAAGCGTTGTTAATACAAACAGGTGCAATTTTATATTAATAATGCCAATGTTTGCAATTTTGCTGACAGCTGGCTTGCAGTATTAATTGAAGAGAGTAGGTTGAAAGTCATTGTGAAGTATATTTTACTTTACATAATTACAATGCATTCAATAACAAGGTTTTTAAATTCCCCACAGCCTGATTATGTAGGTTACACTCGCATAAAAAAAACAAAAGCTTAGTATGGGCACACACCAGAATGTTCGGCAAGCTCCAAGTAAGTTATGGCTGGATATTTTGAACAACTCAACACAAATAATCAGATCACCATGTTGAGCCACCTAGTCACAACCAAAATCTGTACCAAAAGTTAAAGTTCATTTAAGAGGTAAAATGTCAAATATGACCGCAGTGCACCCCGTTGCCATTGCATGTTCAAATCAGTAATAATCAAACACGTACGATAAATAGTGTGTGGTGCGCACCACACGTGTCCTTAAACTTTAAGTAAACGTCAAACTTATATCAGGTCAATAAAAAAAATCTTGGCTTTTTAATATGTAAACTAACACATCATGTATGCATACTCTGATGTTTGGTTGAAATACTGTTATGGGTCGAAATGAATCAATAATATGCATATTAAAACAGGCCTCTTAATTTTCGATTTATAAAATGACTCCTCTCTTAACAAACAAGTTGCACTATAAATAGTTCTAAAATAATTTTTAATTGGGGACGCAGTGGTATGTCGGCGACACGAATTACCCAAATCTACCCAAATCTTTCCAAATCTACCCAATAAAAATAATAATTTTACATCATGTTTGTGTGATGGGCACTATTGTTTTGTTTTTAATGCTTCATTCTTCTCGTGACAATATCTAATTTCCAAATAAACATGCTTAAAATCAAATATAGGTTACACACCACTTACTAATTGATCTTCCCAAATATACCCAAATCTACACCATTCAAAACTAATTCAAGCTACTTTTGTCATAAATTTTGAGACAAATAAATATTTCTTCCTGTGGTTGCTAAAGCATTGTGTCGAAAAGACCAACACATGATACACACAAACTAAGATAGAGCTTAATCAAGGTACGTAATAAAACATAGAAAAGCCAATAATAGAGTACCGAAAGCGCAGTGTCAGTATCAAAAGCGAACTGTAAAATGTAAGTAGTGAAATAATCAAATGACCAGTTAAATTTTTAATTAAAGACTAACATGAAACTTTTTTATGAATTCATTGTTCATGGACTTTATCGTACACATTCGATCTTAAACATAATGTTAATTTACGATGTAGGCCAATAAAACAACATGCCACAATCATACCGGGAATCAATTCGTGACAATACACACATTAATAAAGCAACGAACGAGCACCTTTGTTGTTACAGACAGGGATTAAGTTTCGATAAGTGGTACCATTCTTATGGTGGTATGTGAAGCATAAAATAAACTTATCGCGCAAAAAAGAGCGTGTTGTACGCACCTGCCTTTCAGGTGTATGCGTCTCCAGTTTGTATTTAAACCATTTGTTTAGGTACGTTCTACTCAGATTTCTTGCTTCAATACCAGGCATGTCTAAATTTCTTTGCTGAAATGTAAATGTGTGTAATACGATCGACAACCCTGTTTTTATTTAGCACTTTGGTGACCAATGCGGATGTATATTCAGTATTAAATTGAAATTAGTCAAATGCCAAAGGCAGGTTAAAAAATACTTAATTTTTAATAACAATGCACATATGATGAGCATGTAAATATTTATGATGAACCGTAATTTCCCATACCAGTTTTTGAGGGATTATATATCTAATGTTTGCTTTTAATGACACTCCGGTGTTCAGTAGATCTCAAGGCGTCTTGCAGGTCATTTCAATAGTGATAACATATTAACATGCAAAATTGCACATGTATTATCTGTTTACGATATAACCGTTTATAAAGCTTATTATGAATGAAACATATATTTAAAATTTGTATTTTAGAGAAGTTACTGTTTACTGATTAATAATAAAACTCTAGTCTGTTAGCGCAAAACCTGGCAAGAAGCGCAAAATACATTTCGGTAAAGACATTCGATACCGGGCAAATACATTAACTCAAAATAATGTTTATTCCACTATTTCATTATTTTTTTAATTGAGTTATATTTATTTGTTTTGCAACTACTTGGCAACAAACAACACTGATCTAAGAGACGGGATTAAAGTTTTTTGTACATTTTATAGTATTATTTTCCGTCATATTTTTACACAAAGTTGTATGTTTTCAATTTCTTTTTTACCTACAATCATCCAAGTTATTATGCTGGCTACTCAAGAGGAAACAATATAATTAAACCAGTCACAGTTAAAGATCACAGGGAAATTTGCAAATAAAAACCATAAGATAGCATTTAAACCTAAGCGTATACAAAGTTGTACATATAACTCTCCAGTAATGATCAGCATGATCAGTATGATGAGACGGACTGTCGCCCACACAGCCAAGTTCTATTTTTAGGTCACAATTCCATGTAAAAGGTAAAATGTAAACACAAATATGTTATTTGTCCGGAGCATAACTTTATGTGTGGGTGTTCATATACCTAGGCGATGTGGCAATCATGATACGAAGAAATGTCGCGGGCAACAACCTGGTTACTAGGTCCATCTCAGAACTCAAGTTCAATGGTAACATTAAGGAAACAAATAATGACATGTGGTCCGCAGAACGACTTAGCATGGGTTTTCAAATAGTTTAATAAAAATAATCAGATTGATGAGATGAAGTTTTGATGAAAATGAACGAGTTAACTAGGTTGGAAGTTAACTTCAGAAATCAACGTCATTTTCATTGTTACGAGTGAACAATAATCAAGTTTCTGGGTTAATGTCCTGGTCATATGAAAATCAAATGTCGCTAACATTTACCTTCTGAACATTCAAGAACCCACATTTATTTAAAAGCTTCAAAGAACTTGGACACCGCATACTTCCCCATGATATCTACGCCTCTGAAACTAAATTATGTGAGGTCAAAAAAAGGTCCCTGACTAACATCAACTTCGCAAATTGTTCCGGACATATTGTTGATAAACATGACCGCTATGGGACGGGATAGTTTTCCTTACATGGGTATGGCAAATCCTGGTATTTCCTCTGTTTGTTACCATGTGACAACATCGGTAAGTTTTAAATGCTTTCAGTGCATTAAAATGCATGGCTGCCAGGATTGCGCGGTATCTTGCATTTACTGGCTATGATGAATCGTTGTGAACACTAGAAGTAATAATGGTTTATCCAATTTTCATAACACAGTGTAAGAACATTTTCTCTTATGGTGTCTCAACTTAGTTCGAAAAAATAAATCCGTTCAACTGAAAAAATGGCCGCAGGAGAGGCTTAAGTTCATTTAACTGAACCTTAGAAGTCACAATTGTATACACCTTAAGATTTGTCCCAATACTGAATTTGACAACCGATTTTGAAAATGGTTCGTTCAAACGCATTGCCGCTATTGGGCGGGCAAATTTTGCATGTATGGTTTAAGTGTAAGCTTCCGAACACTTATGGGGAACATGAGTATTTTTTACCAATGATGGAGGGAGTATATTAGAATCCCTATGTAAGTGAGTCACTTTATGCATAGTTCCGCTCACTGACCCGTCCTTAGTGATTGTTGTTACGCTTCACACGCTACATCCAAAATGGCGTCCGCTGATGCTGAAGCATCTGATATGCTTGTTTATATTTCTGACAATATTTCAGTTAAATTCCTACCAAATTATGATAAACTAGCTGATCGAATTTTAAATAGAGGTCTTAATTATTACACTCAAGGATACATTCATAATATAAAGATTTTTAATGAAGAAAACCGTGTGCGTGTGCGTGTTGTTTTATGTAAACTGCACAATGCAGAATATTTACATTATTTCAGACTGACTGGGCACTGCTGACACATCATGGGGTTGCTAAGAACACTACAGGGATTTAAACTGCATAACATTTCCGCAGTTCCTAGCTTACTTAGCTGTACAAGTGTTCCACAACAATGGCATGTCCCAAGAGGAGAAAAGATCAAGCCCGTTCCAATAAATCACGTTGTTGTTGCCATTAGAGATTTAAATGTACTTGCCGACAATTCGCAAAATGATTCCAATGAGACAAAGATATATACCCGAAAATATAGTTTAAGATAATGATTCCAATTAAATAAACACAAATCGCAGATGTGTATATTCCAACGGATTGGATGAGATCAACAATAATCACAGATAATCAATATACATTACAATTAAAGCGATATTATGGGCATTTTTACTTTTGAATTTAGCTGAAAAGAATTAACAGGTCAAAATAGTAAGTTAATATGTAGTAACTTACCAGTTATCTACAACTCATCTTGCTACCAGTTGTTTATAAAAAAGAATATATTATTGTAACGAGTATACCGCCTCACGTACTCTGTCAGGATACCTCGCGTAGGTAGTATACCGTTGGTACGCATCAGTAATAGCCATCCCTTTGATTATAGTTGACCCCGATCCGGAGTTTCAATCCCTCGGGTTCATCAACAACGGAGCCAAATAAAAGTTCAACAATTCAATTCTGTGTTTGTTATATCTATATATATATATATATATATATATATATATATATATATATATATATATATATATATATATATATATATATATATATATATATATATATATATATATATATATATATATATATATATGATTTGCATATAGACAATATAATATGCCAAGCGGGCGTCCCTGAATATAAGTGGACACAATGGACGAGGAAGGACCGAGCCTATGCATCGGTATCTTCTTAACTGTAGTTTTTACATAATAATTACATTTACTGTACTGAAGCGTTAATATTAAATAGTAAACGGAGGAGCTCTCATTTGTCTGAACATTCTATTTCCCATCCTGTTAATTTTGTATCATAAGTGTATGTAATGTATATACCGTAGTTGTTGGTTGTCTTAAGGAGGTGTGAACTCCAGAAAGAAGATGCTGAGACGTGTGTGTGTGCGTGTGTGCTGAGACTGTGTGTATTTGAGATTTATTTACAGGTCGTCCAGCGTCTTCTCGACTACAGATGTATCGACCTGCCCCTGTGACCCTTCAGGGGAGAAAATAAGGTCATATTATACATCATAGCACGATGGCCAATGAGACCTTAATGTGACTAGATGCTCTTTTTTTTTTTTTTTTTTTTTTTTTTTTTTAATGGATTATGTAGTGGTTTGCCTTTTATCAAAATGGTTTTTGCAGTATTCCTATTATCTCTAGATTATCATTATCCTTATTGGCATTAATGTTAATTCCTTATAGTTTGTGTGTGGTTTTTGTGCTCTCCGCCCCAAGAGGTGTTAGTGGGGGTTCGAGCGGGATACAGAGGGCGCCCCGATTCCAGAGGCGCCCCTGGTTCTTTTAAGTGCCCGGTGTACAGCACCGATACACTGCACCCCCGTTTAACGTCCCTCGCGGAGGACTTGTGTGCTGAGACTGTATTCCGAGTCCGTATTTATAGATTCCGACTCAGTTACCACGTGACAAAATGAACCAAAGAAATCCTCGGCTTTTAACAACAAAGTGTGCTCAGGTCCATTCCTTAAATAATATAACAATCTAAATTCAATACATCATATACAGCTCTTTGGTCAAATGAACAGCTTTAACGAAAAGCAGTATTTACAAATAATCAGCTGAACATAGATATGTGAAACAAACAATCGCCGAACTTAACAAATGGTAAGGCGTATGAATAGGTGAGACGGTAGAAACTCCGCCCCATGAGAAATAACATCTGTTCATATAAATATTAACATTTATATAATGCAACAAATGACTAGGCTGTATCTCGGCGAAACATCCAAATACTCTAAAAGGATTACTGTTAAATTATAAAAACAATAATGTTAATACTGATCAGACGCCGAGACCTAGCTTACAGACGAAAAATAGTTCGCGCCTGAACTTTACATGGCGGTCACCTTCAAAGACGCTGACTAACAATATATTTTACTGATTAAAAAGTAAACATTTAAAGTTATAGATCATATAGGGAATGAATATAATTACATTCACAAAATTAACTTCTGCAACTATTTAAAGTTTAAGTGTGCAGTATAACCTACGCGACATGAAATTGACAATCAAACGAACGCTGAGTTTAGTGTTTGACAAAAGACAGTGACAGACTAACAAATAGCAATATTTGCTAAATAAAGGATAAACAATGGTGATTTCTGGTGGATTCAGCTGGCTTCCTCCGTAGGCTATGCAGGTATTTTCTGTCGATGTGTTATGAATGTTCATAATGTTTACATTTTCACAATATCACCTGTTTCCGGGAGTGATACAAATGTCAAGTATGCTATGTTCTCGCACATTCGTGCCCCTTAAGGTTATATTACACTAATTCCGATTCCCATAGGGTCCCATTATAAAACTGACAACTTTCACAGCATTTTTCTTGCCTTTCCGACGTATCAATTTTTCCGAACCTGGTATCATTTTAAAGATGGATCTGTCATCTTCCAATAATTGCAATCAAAAACATACCGTCTCGCAACTTCTAAGAAAGTAAATCGCTGTCGAATGAACCCACCGTAGAAAAACGTGTTTCGGAATCCTAATTTCGACAAAAGCCCCACACAATAGAAAACACACCCTCAAAAGTTCATCTTTTAAGTTAGCTTCCAATCCAAGGCATCAAAGTACTCCAGACACATACAGGATATTACAAATAACCACAAAAGACATGTCTCACATTGTTAAATGGCTTATATTCAAGAAGAGAAAAGGAACTGTTTAGAAATAGGCACTACTTTCGAATGGACCACGGAGGGATACACAATGATTTAGTGTAATGTAACCTTTAAGGGAACTCAACTTTGTCCTATCTTTTTCAAACTTTCTCCACATGAGATTTCAACTATTTCCACAATGAATATGCAATTTCAGTGCATTCGGATGGGGGTAAAGGCCTTAAAATGGCCATTTAAAGCGGTGACTAAATTGGCCGCAGTCAAGTCGGAATGCATGATTTTTAGTCTAAGTGACGACAGCTGATTTTGCGTCTCCAATTATTGTTACGCGTAACTTTCATGGCAAAAACTGGTATCATTGCATGCGAAATTCTCCAATATATCAGCAAAAGGCCCAAATAAATGTATTGATTGTGAATCAGTGTACTTTTCTTGATGAAATAGGAGACTTTTTTTAAATTTTAAGCACTTTTCTCAATAAAAAACTCACTGACAGCATATAAAATCATGTTTTTTAAGAAAATTATTATTAAAAGCTTCACTTACAATCTAAACATACACATTGCAATTACAAAAATTAATGCTATTATGATGAGAGGCATAATTTTCAGCTTTCAAGCCGATACAAGCCGGCTACCCAAAATTAACACTTAAAAAGGCGCAAATCGCTCCTTCAACAGCTTACGACACAAAGTGACACTTAATGCGCATCCAGATAGTCTCTCTCATATAAATAAGTCCTGTTAGCGACATTTTATTAAGTATTCTCTTTGAAATCCAGTGTTGAAAGCGTAAGTTTTGCAAAAATGTCCACAGTCACCATGCAAAAGAGCATGTTTGCTAAGGAATTCCTACGCGAGTGGCCACACTAATGTCGTGGCAGGAAAGTCATTTGGGTGTGATTCCTCTGTAGTTCAGTGAACATTCATTCCACTACCTGGGGATGACTATCAGGATCAATTTTCCCAGCTTGGTGTAGTGTTGACCTTTCAGGATGTTGATGGATCGTCCACAAGCGCTGCACCACTGCGGCCTCTGTTCAGGACACAGAGTCGGATTGAGGTGTACACAAACCCGCAGTCAGGCAAGGATCATCCAGACCTTTAATAAAATAAAATGTTTAGGCCCCTGAAACTGGCAATTATGTTCAACACTGAGATAAGGAATCACATAGAGGAGACATCATGCCATGGCTTTCTCATTATTGACACGGCAAACTCGAGCAGCCGGGGACTTGGCTCTAAACAAAAACAGGTATGCTCCATCAATGTGAGCCAGATGGCATGTCAGAGTTAAAAAGGGCAAACAAACATACAAAAGTGATATGTAGGAAATTAGAAATTAAATGCCAGAAGTAATTTTAAGTATTGTTTTTCTGTCTGCAAGGGTTGCTGTGGAAAATAGTGCTTAACGCATAGTTTGGCCTGTAGGGGTTCTGCTAGCAAGAACAAATCGAAGTCATATCTGCCCGCGAACTGTAAGCTTGAGATAACCATATCTGATGAAGTACTGCTTTGAGAATGCATTCTTATTGTACTTGAACCAGATCGCATTGACAGCACAAGGCTTCAGACCCCCCAAAAGTGTGAGGCTTTCAATAGTGCTTACCTGATACCAGACCGCATTGCCCGAGACAGTGACTTTCTCCCGGAACTGCACAGGCTGCATCCGCAGCACAACCCTTAAGCTCAATCATGGTCTGGCTGACTCTGAAATAGTGAAATCTGAATTTACAGATGCTCATTTGTCTAAAGGTTATGAGTTTATTGCCTATCTTATTAAAAGCAAACACAATGACATGCTTAAAAAGACATGTGCATTTCTGAAAAGACATACAGCTGCCCGATACTTGACTAGGAAAAGGCGCTATGGTCTTCACTCTGAAATTCATTACTCTAAGGGCTTAACAGAACAAAAGCCAGATCTTACAGCTAATTGGCCCCACCTACAGCTAAATATGCTTTATAGGTTGAAAATAAAGTTATTTGTCTGAAGAACTAGTGCTATTAACTCATCAGCTATGTTGCTCCACTGGCCGCAATTCTGTAAACATAGTGTATATATGGAAATACCTCGTCTACCACCTACACCGCACCACTACGTCCACTGTAAAAATACACAGCTAAGTTAGTACTTTAACGAACAAACTGAAATTCATGTGTTAATTAAACAATCAGTATGATGACTCACATTGAAATCATGTCCAGTGCACCAGTCAGAGCAAGACAGCTAGCGGATTGTTGACCATCTACGGCTCAAGGACAAACGGTCAGGCCTACAAACAAAGAGAAAAATGGCATAAATGGGTTGCATGCATGTAATTTTGCATATTTTTCATCTTGCTCTCCACCTGAAACTTCAATCTATGGACATAATAATATTTACATTTAAGATTTGTTGGAAATGTTACCCTTACTTGTCCATACCAGGTCCCCCACCCATCCGGAACAGTCCAAAACCACCTAAAACATCCATTTGGACCAAAATATTGACACCTCTCATCTATTTTAGCACCCAAATCATCAAAACATTCATTAAAATTCATTTTCTACTTGTCTCGCTTGCAGACGAATCCATGTGACCTTGACATTGCAGTAAATGTGCTTTTTAAAGGTTATATTACACTAATTCCGATTCCCATAGGGTCCCATTATAAAACTGACAACTTTCACAGCATTTTTCTTGCCTTTCCGACGTATCAATTTTTCCGAACCTGGTATCATTTTAAAGATGGATCTGTCATCTTCCAATAATTGCAATCAAAAACATACCGTCTCGCAACTTCTAAGAAAGTAAATCGCTGTCGAATGAACCCACCGTAGAAAAACGTGTTTCGGAATCCTAATTTCGACAAAAGCCCCACACAATAGAAAACACACCCTCAAAAGTTCATCTTTTAAGTTAGCTTCCAATCCAAGGCATCAAAGTACTCCAGACACATACAGGATATTACAAATAACCACAAAAGACATGTCTCACATTGTTAAATGGCTTATATTCAAGAAGAGAAAAGGAACTCTTTAGAAATAGGCACTACTTTCGAATGGACCACGGAGGGATACACAATGATTTAGTGTAATGTAACCTTAACTATGTATTTCGCGCATGCGGAATCCGGGTCCGTTCGCCCTAATTTCTGTTCGCCCTAAATCCTGTTCGCCCTAAAACCTGTTCGCCCTGGGTCCGTTCGCCCTAAATTTTATTATCAAAGCAGGGAAGCAATAAATAAAACGAAATTTGTTATCTTTTATAACATTTTAATATATAAATGACAATTTAAGCTACAAACTTGCCTATATGTGTGAAAAAACAAGAAGGTGCTCTTTAACGTGTAAGCGTGTTTGTAACAAAGCCGTCGAATGCCAGTAATTTTCTCTTATTTTTTAGTTATTTAAAAACGTAAATGATTTATATATCATTCACGTTCCATAAATACATCAGTTCTCTTTGTATATACATATGGAGCCTGCTTTCTGCGGACGATATATACAAATTTCATGAACTTACAATGACATCGGCAAATTTCACTGACAATACGGCTTTAATTGCTTAAAATATAGTTCTGTTATAATTAATTAATAATAATCTTATTACTTAATGTATTTATTATAATTGAGCATTTTCTTTGAGACCAATTTCTACACAATTTAAAATATACCGCTCTGTTTCATTTACATAATTTATGTTTATTTTCTTAATCATACGCTAATAATCATATTAAAGATAATTTCTAAAAAAAATGATAATAACAGTTCTGTTTTATAAACATGATTTATGCATGCATCAATATTAAGTATACTCTTTAGGATAATAGTTTCAACTTAATAATCATATTATACATAACTAATTTCTATATGATTTAGTAATTGTTCTCAATGTTAACTATATTAGGTAAATACGACACTCAATCAATCAATTAACACAGATCGTTATCTCTGTAATCTCTTAATTAATCGACACCGATCAATAAAGGCCGGTTGCTACTTCACACCGCGCTATACACGCGAGAATTATTGGAAGTTGATCAGTTTAGTAAATTGAATATTGATGATGTTTTTTTTAGATCATATGAATTTTAAATTTATTTGCCTATGCAGGGATCGACAAGAATACAAGAATTTAGATAATCCGACAGACGGTGGTTATATATTGCTGAATGAAAGAACCATAAACAACGCAAGAAGTTACACTCAAAATCTCATAATCTTAATGACTATATTACACATATAGATGTACAAATAATTTATAAATTTAATATATACAGCTTATATATACAATAATAAATGATGCACTTTATTTTGTGTTCATATTTGTAATATTTAAATTTCCATTTTAACTTATTTAATAATTTTAATTAATCATAATTAATAAAGTTTTACTTAATTTCAATTAACAAAATTTTATAATTACTATTGCATATTTTTTAAAGTAACTATTGCATATTGTTTAAAATGACTAGTACATATTGTTTAAAATAACTATTGCATATTGTTTAGAATAACTATTGTATATTAGAAATACTTAAGGAATTGCGCAGTCCGTATCACGCATTAAGCCCATTTTTCACAAAACCACATCGGTATACTTTTTGTGCTAGGTGAGCTACAAACTCTAACATATGGAAAAATACATTGATGTTCTATAATAAAACAGTTTAGTAAGCTAAGAGAGCGAGTAGCAAATTCCAATCTAAATTGTTTACCAAATCAAGAACGCAAACGCAAGCTTCTTTAATTAATTACATCTATAATGGATCAAAGGATATTAGCGCTTAACGCTACTTCGCATAAGTCGAAGAATGGTAGCATTTAATGCTAATTGAAAATGAAATACGATAGAGACAACATTCACTAAGACCGTAATGGACAGAATGATAAATTATTAAGAACTAAATAATTTATCGTACGTAAATGAAGATCCCGTTACCAGTTACATTAGATGGAAATAATGAAATCCTTAAGGAACATTAAAATATATAGAAAAAGTACGTACGATATGTTTTTATTATATGCAATTGACAAATTAAATTAAACTAACCAGTTCCACATAGCCGATGCTTCCACCGTTCACAAACGTCGCGTGTAATCGCATGTCGTACCTCCAAATTGCACGAAATGCACAACAGATTATCCATTTTTGAAATAATAGAACCAGACATTTGAGCTCCATTTTATATACTGTGATAATTCACAGTTAGGTTATTCCGAACATATCAAACAAAAAAGTGTTACCGAAATATAAAAGACAGCGCTCTTTAACTTGTAAGCGTATTTGTAACAAAGGCCAGTAATATTCCTTAATTGCTTATTATATTAATTTATGATGAAATCTAAGGTACAAACTTGCTTGCATGTGTGAAAAATCAAAACGGCGCTCTTTAACTTGTAAGCGTGTTTGTAACAAAGGCCAGTTATTTTCACTAATTGCTTACTATATTAATTAATGAAAACTTAAGGTTCAAACTTGCTTATATGTGTGAACAATCAACTGTTCATACCCCGATATGCACATGATAATATAGGGCGAACGAACCCAGGGCGAACGGACCCAGGGCGAACGTGTAACTAGGGCGAACGGACCCGATACCGCGCATGCGCATACAATGACAAGTATTTTTAGCATTGTATAACTTTTATATCCTCAATAAAATACTATTTCAGTATTTAAACATCTGAAAATCGTCTTTGTTTACATATTTACTTTTTTTCAACTCGTGAAGGTGAAGGCCAATGATCTGCATCATCAAGAAGATTATTCTCATTGGATTCGTGCTCCTCGCTTGACCGCGTTCTAAATGGGGCTCCCAGTGGGAAAGTTATTTTTTACGTAACAGATTGCAATGTCCTTTTTCTAAGACACAATTGAATGTGTATTTAATGATGGAAGCAATTTATTTTCAATTATAACACCGCACGTAATCTTGTTTTCTATAGACAAAGAGGGATATCAAGTGTGGGTTATTCTGCAATAACTTATGGGCGGAGCTTAATGTTTCGAAAATAGTTCCGAATAAATAAATAAAATATGGCAGTAAAATGCACCTGCTAAAACCCGCTCTAAAAGAAATGTAATAAATGTAGCATGTATATAAATGTAATGAAACAGCAAATTGTATATTTGGTGATAAATGGCATACATGTAACCACGCCTACAAAGAATGTTAATTGTTAGGAAACGTAATTCAGAAAACATTTATAGCATGTCAGCATTTCAGTAGCCTCAATAAACTTGATGTCATTAAGTTTCTACGATTCTACGATTCAATGAAAGTGACATCATTTGCAAAATATTTATGAAAGAAAACGACGTCATATGTTTGTACAATTCAATGACGTCACTAAATAGTGAACTTTGTACTAAGAAGGGCGGAGTATTGAAAAATATAGTTCACGTCCTAAAGCTTGAACCAAATCAATCAGAATCGTGTTTGAATCAAACTAATATTTTTCTACGATGGTTTGTTGTTGAATAACCCACAGTAAGTTGTATAGACGCGTGTTATCAAATCACTCGTGCTTCGCACTCGTGATTTAATTCCTACGCATCTATACTCCTTACTGTGGGTTATTCGCCAACAAACCATGATAGAAAAATATTATTTCTTAAATATAAAATTCCAAATAAGAGCAGGGATGTAAATATTTTTAAAAACAATGCAAACGTGTTAATTGAAATATAATTGTCTCCCGCGTCTTGCATATTGAGTTACAATACCCTTTCGGGTACCTCTCAGTGCTCCGAATTAAATAGAGCGTGGCCTTCCTTAGAAATGCTTCTGCCACTTGCACAGAATTACAAAACTTTTTTTGTTTTAAGTGCTGGCGATTTATAATGCAATAAATACTCTGCAATGGTATCTTTTACCACAATTTAAGCAATATCTATGTCTATGTGGAACATATCTTGTTTAAAACTAATTTTCTCGGCAAAATAGTCAGCAGTTGTAAACGCTCGATCTACTTGAATAGAATCCTGACACGCAAAGTATTTGGTGAGAGCGAAAATGACGTATTAAATTGAGAACGAATCCAATGAGAAGACACGAAAGTATGAGAACGAGGCATAAGAAAACTTTTTTACATTATATTCGATATTTTACATGACTCACCAAGTCCTCTAAGCCGAAATGATCCGTAAAACAAAATTGTGTCTTTGTGTCGTATGAAAACTACACTTCGATTCACAACGTATCATTTCTGTCGTCAGTTGTCAAAACGAAATTACAGTTGATATTCAAAGACAAATGCATTAGTTTTCTATTTCCGGGATATTGTTTTAGTATATTGATGCTGCATTAACAAAATAAGTGTGTATGAAGTGAAAACACCAAAAAAATAAACAAGGGGTGGCGATAGACACCTATAAACATAGCATATACTGCTATATGCCCATAATATCACTTTAAAATCGGTTGAGATCAACATTTATCACAGATGAGCAATAATGAACACAATAATTTGTATGATATAAACCATTATCATAATCAATTTAAAACATAATAATAAATGTAACACCAATAATCATATTAGAACAAACAAATAACACAAACTAAAATTCAACACGCGAGGGCTACAGCCCTAATGCGCTCATCTTAGACACGTTGAAAGATCATTGTTGTAACAGAAGGAATGGTTTGAAAAAAATAATTTATTAACAATATATATAACATACATCGATACATTTTGTTGTCGAACTCGGCTGATATATCTTAGTAAGAATCTACTTTAAATGTGACTTCTAAAGAATTAAAAAAGCTTTTACTTTAATATGAACAAGTGACCTATAAGTTTACCTTATATAGCCCTTTAAATGAGGAAGTTTAAAACTTGGTCGATATATCATTACGTACAAATTTAAAGTGTTGGCCCAGTTTCATGAAGACTAGACTAAAGATGTGACATTTAGAGCGTTCACAAGCCTTGCAGGGAAACTTGAACCACTCACTGGCTGCCATATTTTTTAAAGGAGCAGACATCATTTTCAAAATCATCTCAGATATCTGAACAAAGGATCTTGACCTTGTTTTAATGCAGATTGGACAACACATTTACATTACCATGGTGTTCACAAGCTTTAAGTTAATCCAGTATACCTACTTTCACTTTGTAACGGAAGCTTAAAGAAAGTAGAAGGGCATATACTTTGTGTTCACTTCCCTAAATCAAACACTCAAACTAAAGTAAGATTGATACAACATTTAGCTTAATGACCATGTATACAAAATAATGTAAATCAATAGTACACAAATGCTAATAAATAACAAGGGTTATTATGTTACCTAATTCAATGCCTTTATTATTGTTTGATCCAGATGGATGTACGTTTGAAATTATGTGCGCAGTTAAAGTTTTAGAATGTATTTTGGGCTTTTTAATAGGGTATAATTCTTTAAAAGTTATTCAAAAAATGTATCCGATAAAATAATATACTGATCATAATTGTACAATCCAATTTTAATACTATTCAAGTATTCGGGAATATCAGATATATTCCAGTAGTATCTTCAAAGCGCGTCTATTAGACCAAAAATGGTGATGATTTTTTTAATGTTTCAATACGTGTGCTTTACAAACTTACAGCTCTGCCATAAAATGGTTAAGTTCAAGGACAAATAACTCGGAAAAGTGTGAATCACATGTCATGAAATAAGTGTCTTGCGCATCTTAATCTTAATTTTACTTTGATGACATAATCAAACTTTTTATTCGGTCACTTTCGATTTAGTTAGAATTATTAAAGCAGTTCTCTTCTGAAAACATGTGGACACAACTGCCAATGCATAGTTCCTACAGTCGTATTTTCAACCAATCAAATAGCGGTACTGTATTCGCTGCCAGACAGCTTGTTGCTACGCTTCACACGCCATTCGTTAAATCAAAAGTAAAAAGTGTTGCTAACGAAAGTATTAATCAAATAATTTCAAAATGTACAGACACCGCAGTAGTCTATCAAAGCACAGATCTGAAAATCTTGAGTTTGGCTCAAGAAAAATATAATTTGCAACTATGCTTAAATCTCGTTAAATTCCATTGAAAACATCCGCCATTTTAATCCGGAGTGTTTTTTAAAACTATTTTTCTCTTTGTTTCCATGAACAATTTGAAGCGCATATGGTAGCTGGCCAATCAACATTGAGTTCGCTATCGGGTAATATTGGGTCATTAATGCGCAGATAATGGAATACACAGGTGATATTGTCGTCTGCCTGCAATACATGTGTATAACGGCAGATGGCAAAAGTCGTACAAAAAATAAGCAAATGAAAAGAAGCGTAACACTCAATAAATTATTTGTAAGCTGATCACTTTACAAATTTCTACTGACTATCGATCTGAATTAAAGGATGATAATTAAATAATTAGTTACATGTCGAAGATGTTGCACCTTTCTGTTCTTGATTGAAATTAAAATGTTATAATTACTTTGTTGTTTTTTACTCACAAACTATGCTATTTTAAAGTAATATGCAGTGCTCCAGCTAGGATTTGAAAAGGGCAGGGGGGCTTTTTTGTCAAAAGGGCACTTTCGACGCGCAGTATTTTGTCAAAAGGGCACTTTCGACGCGCAGTATTTTGTGAAAAGGGCACGTTCGAGCGCACGGGTGTTTCTGGAATGCTTCCTATTGCATGTTTATTTATATGTTATAAATAATTGTATTATTCCCATTCAAATATAATGTCTACAATGAGGATTAAACTAATTACAATGTAATAAGAGATTTATGAATTATCATATGTAAAAAAAAAAATAAATAATAATTTTTTTTGGAGGGGGGCAGGGCGAAGGTTCGGGGGGCAGGGCGGAGGTTCGGGAGGGCAGGGCGCGGCGCCCTTCGATTTAGGCCTAGCTGGAGCACTGATTATATGTCAACCACATAGTATATTAATTACATATTTGCCCTGTTACTTGTTTTCTTTTTATGTAGTCAAACGATATGCACATTTTATTTCATGTGCAAAATGCATACAATTTTTCGGACTGTCGTTTTCAGATAAAGTATTTTTGGTCGATTATATTATATTTTCGAAGTTCTTTATTGAAAAAAAAGACTTACGAATACACGTGCGGTGATACGGACGGTGCAGAAAAATCTTTACCAATTTCCTTTCATGAGGCAGAAGACTTGGAGCTTTATTTGATAATTACCTTTCAGTTCGGTATATGTCGGAGTTCAATGTCAGAAAAAAAAACACTAAAAAAAAATAAAATCCCTACCTACCTACCCACCCAAATTTACCTGGGTCGGGTTATGCCAAACAAACAATTTTTTAAGGATGGCCCCATGGAATGCACACACAATACCAAGGATAACACAAAAAAGAGAAAAATGATTTTCACTTCTTTCCATTGTGGTCCTTGATATTGGTAGCAGTAACCATGAAACAGTCATGTATTAGATATTTAATAATGTATATGTATCAAATATGTACTGTTTAATAAAGTATATTACTGATTAAGAATGAACAAATATAATCACATGTTCATTATTATCACAGAAGTTGCTTAAGAAAGTTACTCACTGCATATGTAGTTAATAAACACACTTTGTAGCATACTATAAGTTTAAGAATAATTATGAGATCCTTGCATCTTAATGATCATAAGACTTAAAAATGTATCACAGTATTTTAACAGAACATAAAATTCATACTAAAAATTATACTATAAAAAGCTATAAAGACTCTAAAAACTGTTTCTTGATGGCACCCTTGAAATTGTTAGGTTTAGTTACATCCCTGATGTTTTGAGGAAGATTGTTTCCAGATGATAACTCAAGAACGCTTATGCCTAGGATCATGAAACTTCGTAGGTAGATTGATAATGGCTTGCAGATGACCCCTATAGATTTTCAGGTCACTAGGTCAAAGGTCAAGGTCACGGTGACTCAAAATAGTAAAATGGTTTCCGGATGATAACTCAAGAACACTTGGGCCTAGGATCATGAAACTTCATAGGTACATTGATCATGACTCGCAGATGACCCCTATTGATTTTCAAGTCACAAGGTCAAAGGTCAAGGTCACGGTGACCCGAAATGGTAAAATGTTTTCCGGATGATAACTCAAGAACGCTTATGCCTAGGATCATGAAACTTGATAGGTAGATTGATCATGACTCGCAGTTGACCCCTATTGATTTTCAGGTCACTATATCAAAGGTCAAGGTCACGGTGACCTGAAATAGTAAAATGGTTTCCGGATGATAACTCAAGAACGCTGATGGCTACGATCATAAAACTTCATAGGTACATTGATCATGACTCGCAGATGACCCCTATCGATTTTGAGGTCAAAGGTCAAGGTCATGGTGACCCGAATAGTAAAATGGTTTCTGGATGATACCTCAAGAACGCTTATGCCTAGGATCATGAAACTCTATAGGTACATTGATCATGACTCGCAGATGACCCCTATCTATTTTGAGGTCACTAGGTCAAAGGTCAAGCTCAAGGTTACCCGAAATAGTAAAATGGTTTCCAGATGATAACTGAAAAACGCTTATTCCTAGGATCATGAAACTTGATAGGTAGGTTATCATGACTCACAAATGACCCCTATTGATTTTCAGGTTACTAGGTCAAAGGTCAAGGTCACGGTGACCCGAAATAGTAAAATGGTTTCGGGATGATAACTCAAGAACACTTATGGCTAGGATCATGAAACTTGATAGGTACATTGATCATGACTGGCAGATGACCCCTATTGATTTTCAGGTCACTAGGTCAAAGGTCAAGGTCACAGTGACAAAAAACATATTCACACAATGGCTGTCACTACAACGGAGAGCCCATATGGGGGGCATGCATGTTTTACAAACAGCCCTTGTTCTTAATAAATGCCATTATCCAATTTCGAAAATATTCAAAATTCAGTTATATAAAAAATTAAAATTATTGTTAATTAATGTGTTGCTTATACAATCAATCCATGATCGATCCGCAATCAATATGTATGATTTTTTCTATTCCGTATAAACACCTTCCTTCAGAGAAATGCAAGGCCTCCAGGGGCGTTTTTAGGGAAAATCAAAGACAGTATATAGAAATTTGTGGTGAATAATTATTTTTTTTATAGATTAAATGTATGACAATGGAAGACATATGTTCAGATGTTTAAGCATTATAAGCAAACTTGCAGTAAGAAATCCTCTTTGAAGATGTAAGCCCTAAAATATGTTGTTTTTTTCCACAAACAGGCTGTATAAATATTATTTTTTTTACATGTCATCTATTTAAGCCTATTTATGGTCAAATATTAAGTTTGTATGACATTGAGAATGCATGGGCTTAATATACTGTGTGTTATTTAAAGGTTTGAGGACAACATTAAATAGTTTGCGGCAACAGAAAGCCTGCACAAGGCCTGCCGCAATGTCAGGAATGGATCTGAGACGAATGGAGCCAAGACTCGTTAAAGACATAAGCAAAGAAATAAGTATGCTGAGCTATGTAGATCAAATCTTTTATCATCCCTAAAGATACACTAAGATTACTTAGACTTACTTAGACTAAGTTTTTTGTGGAGAGACCTAATACTATCACTTTGATAAAGGTGCCAACATGGCGGTTTGGTGTGTGTTCATGCACCTCTTGTGTTGGCTTATGCAGACTGTAACTTCATCATTTATACAGCACTTTTAATATAACTTACACAACTTTTCATCATATGCAAACAATGTGTTGAATAGAAAATCTTGATTGTAAAGGCAAACTTTACACGTAAATTCCACTGTTGAAATATGGGCAAAATACAGCTTTTGAAGACCTTTACGTCATCTGTTATTTGCAAATTCTCAAACGTATGACATATAATGTACAAGGTCTTCGTCCCTTGTTCAAAGGTCAAGGTTATATGGAAAAATAAATTCTTTAAGTATCGGCAGATTCATTAAGTATCAGTGATGTCAATCTGAAATCATTTTCAATGTGGGCCATATATCGACTTACTAAATAAGATAGACATAGGATGTGCAAACCGTTATCAGCTATGTATTGGCATCATCCTCTGCAATCATGCAAATATTGGTGAATCAGCTTTTCTCAACCCAATAGGTATTTTTGACTGATTTTTCAGTTGGAGATTTACAAACAATTCACAAATAATAAACATGCCGATCAAAATTATTTTCTGGTAACTAAATGTTTTATAAGATGATGACCATATGTAAGTATCAGCTTTCAGAGTATAAACATGTATTTTTTTGCAGTTCATATATTACATATTTATCCAATACTTATCGATATTCAATTACACAAATAAAGTAAAGAAATGTTTACTAGGCCAAATAAAACTGGTACAATTGAGACAAGATGGTTTAAGTGTCATGAATATCATACATGTACCATAACAGAAATTTATTTGGACTTATGTACACAAATATAAAACAAAACTTTTCAGAAAACAAGATGTGACACTCATGCTAATCAGAATAACAGTATAAAAATATGAAGATATGAGATTGGCTTCGGTCAGTATCAGAAGCACGACCTAGTTCTCATGAATATGTCATTCTTCCGGCACTGCCTGAAGCCAGTCTCGCATTAGCTTGTAAATGTTCAGATATCAACGCTGGAAATTTACATAGAATATATTCTTGCACAAAAAATAAAAACAAGCATTTTGTATCTTGTTTAATCTATGTTGCCATACCACATCTAGCATTGAACAATTGGCTATTGCTACATGTATAAGGAACACTATTTTTTATGGGTTAACTTTATTTGACAAAGTATTTTGAGAAATATTAATTAATTTGAAGTATTTATGTGACTTCAAATACTATAAATCCAATATATAAAATCTTTATCAATGATATATTTGATTTATTGATCCATTTATCCACAGTCAGAAACCTGACTTTGATATTCTATCATAAAGCTGAAATCAGTCCAATATTTGCTGGTATACAGCTTGTTAAGATTGAAATTGTTCATTTACTTCAAACAGTTTTCAAAGAAATTCTATTTCTAGTTCTTTCTGAATTATTATTTGTTAAATAAATTCTGAGTAAAATTTGCCTTTTCTGAGAAAGTATTCATCGCTCTTTCAAACTACACTTCTTTCAGGTACAGAGTTCACCATGCTGAGAATTTACCTTGACTTTACAGAGGCTCAGTTTGCAAGATTGAAACATGCTTATCACAATGTAAGACATTTTAAATACTTTATTTTAGTTGTAAAAAATGAATTTAAAACTTATGTCTGTTGTTTTCTTTTTATGCTCTCTCTTTTTATGCATCTACCGGTACATGCATCATGTATGTTCCAAAAATGTAAATGACTTCTACCTTCTAATTAAGTAAAAGATAATGCAACAGCCATATCATCACTCATCATTATTTGAATTTGCGTGTTGATGTATTCTGCAGATGGATGATCAGATATTTGTCATGCTGAATGCGTGGCACGATGTGGTCGTCAGGTGTGGAGAGAACCCTCGCCACCTGCTTGCTGCTGCATTAGACGACTGCGAGAACCGCTTCTTGGCCGTCACCAAGCTAGTGACCCCTAAAGAATTGGATGGTAAACTTTATGCATACTCATTCAGACGCATTTTTTGGCACCTAAGGGTGGGAGGTATTAAGGCATTAATTTCTGTCCTTATATCAGTATCTTCCAAAGCTTGTGTTTTCAGCTCCTCTACAATTACTAGGCGGATCTCACTTAAATGTACTTACTGCTACTTAAACATGCAGTGTTGAGCAAGCTTAATGTTCTTAATCTAAAAGATTTCACATAAAGAGCTGACTTAATCACAGCCATCATACTTACTGCATAGCAACTAAATACCTTGAATTCATAGTGACTTTTAAATTCTAATCCATGTTAAGCAACTTTGTGTATTTACTGAACATTAATGCAAACTTTGACTCTTGTTTAACTCATGAAAAGATCTTAATATTATTTATTATCATGATCCATTTGCAGAACTTACGCCTAGGGAGAGAGAACCACGTGAAGAAACAAAAAAACTAATTAAGGAGATCAATTTTACTGTCCCTGGAGATATGGCAGGGACTAGGCCTATTTTCAACGTTGGGGCACCTAACGCAGTAAACGTGTTTCCAGGTGGTAGTTTAATCAACCATGGTGAACTGTCTCTTGGAATTAAATATCCAGGTATGATTAAAGAACCTGTAGAGTGTTTATATGGAAACATTTGTTTGTGTTGAATCATCTCATGCAAACATCAAAAATATCTTACCGGACGTGAGGACTGGTAACTGTTAAAACTCACCGGACCTCACCAGATTTTACCTTGTTCTTCTTTTATTAAATCGAGAACAATAACTTTTATTATGCCCCCCTTCAAAGAAGAGGGGGTATATTGCTTTGCACATGTCGGTCGGTCCGTCCACCAGGTGGTTTCCAGATGATAACTCAAGAACGCTTGGGCCTAGGATCATGAAACTTCATAGGTACATTGATCATGACTCCCAGATGACCCCTATCGATTTTGAGGTCACTATGTCAAAGGTCAAGGCCCTGTTGACCCTAAATAGTAAAATGGTTTTTGGATGATAACTTAAGAACACATACGTGGCCAACAGGGCGAACTCTGAACAATATAACTGAAGCAACTGGTCTGTAATCCTAAATCTATAATTATCAGTGACCTGAAAATCAATAGGGGTCATCTGCGAGTCATGATCAATGTACCTATGAAGTTTCATGATCGTAGCCATAAGCGTTCTTGAGTTATCATCCGGAAACCATTTTACTATTTCAGGTCATGTTACCTTGACCTTTGATTAGTGACCTGAAAATCAATAGGGGTCAACTGCGAGTCATGATCAATCTACCTATCAAGTTTCATGATCCTATGCATAAGCGTTCTTGAGTTATCATCCGGAAACCATTTTACTATTTCGGGTCACCGTGACCTTGACCTTTGACCTAGTGACCTGAAAATCTATAGGGGTCATCTGCCAGCCATTATCAATCTACCTACGAAGTTTCATGATCCTAGGCCCAAGCGTTCTTGAGTTATCATCCGGAAACCATTTTACTATTTCGGGTCACTGTGACCTTGACCTTTGACCTAGTGACCTGAAAATCAATAGGGGTCATCTGCGAGTCATGATCAATCTACCTTTCAAGTTTCATGATCCTAGGCCTAAGCGTTCTTGAGTTATCTTCCGGAAACCATTTTACTATTTCGGGTCACTGTGACCTTGACCTTTGACCTAGTGACCTGAAAATCAATAGGGGTCATCTGCAAGTCATGATCAATCTACCTATCAAGTTCCATGATCCTAGGCCTAAGTGTTCTTGAGTAATCATCCAGAAATCATTTTACTATTTCGGGTCACCTTGACCTTTGACCTAGTGACCTCAAAATCAATAGGGGTCATCTGCGAGTCATGATCAATGTACCTATGAAGTTTCATGATCCTAGGCCCAAGCGTTCTTGAGTTATCATCCGGAAACCACCTGGTGGACGGACCGACAGACCGACCGACAGACCGACATGTGCAAAGCAATATACCCCCTCTTCTGCTAAGGGGGGCATAATTATTTTTAAGCTGATCACTTTACAAATTTCTACCGACTATCGATCTGAATTAAAGGATGATAATAAAATAATTAGTTACATGTCGAAGATGTTGCACCTTCCTGTTCTTGATTGAAATTAAAATGTTATTATTACTTTGTTGTTTTTTTTACTCACAAACTATGCTATTGTTAAGTAATATGTCAACCAAATAGTATATTAATTACGAATTTTCAAGGTTACCGGTACTTGTTTTCATTTTCTGAAGTCAAACGATATGCACATTTTATTTCATGTGCAAAATGCGTACAATTTTTCGGACTGTCGTTTTCAGATAAAGTATTTTTCGTCGATTATATTATATTTTCGAAGTTCTTTATTGAAAAAATAGACTTACGAATACACGTGCGGTGATACGGACGGTGCAGAAAAATCTTTACCAGAGGCAGAAGACTTGGAGCTTTATTTGATAATTACCTTTCAGTTTGGTATATGTCGGAGTTCAATGTCAGAAAAAAAAATTACAAAAAAAAAATAAAATCCCTACCTACCTACCCACCAAAATTTACCTGGGTCGGGTTATGCCAAACAAACAATTTTTTAAGGATGGCCTTATCAATCATTTTCATAAGCTATAACGCGGTAAAGCCATTCTTTCTGCACACATTTAAGTAGTAAATTTAAAAAAAATATAATGTTTTGAATATTTCAAATGAGTGTGTATTTTTTTACTTTAGAAATGCTGCAATCTATGATGGTGCATTATTACGACAAGACACTTAGTTACGTTCCAACATCAGCATTGAATAACTGGGTCCAAGCTAAGGTAGTTGACATTTACATGCCACCAAATTTGAGCCTGATGGTGAAAGACAAAGACAGTGGAATCTTCAAGAAAACGGCTAAATCTATTCAACAATACAGCAATATGTTTTTGAACAATGGAAAATACAACCGAAACATTTTCATTCAAGGCGAGTCAGGTTCTGGTAAATCCACATTTCTCGCCAAATTAGTTATGGACTGGATACAAACAACAAAATCAGTCAAACGGATTGAGACGGATTACTCAAACACTGCCGATTCTGATACACGAGTGATATCCGCTAATTTCTTTAAAGATTTAACGACCCTAAAAGAATACACGTTCGTCTTCCATGTCACTTTAAGGGATTCAGTAAATGAGTTTATGATTTTACAGATGATTAAAGAACAAATAATTGACCAAATATGGAGCGATAAGAAAGAGCGCAAGAATATGTACAAACTACTCAATGGGATCATGAAACGTGAACGCTGCTTGATATTACTGGATGGTCTAGATGAGTGGACTGGCAATGCAGGCCATATCCTGCCGGCATTGGCTGTATCTCACAGCCAGTGTGATGTGTTGATTACAACTCGACCTTGGAAAGTGACAGAAACGGAAATCCCAAACCAGAAGATTAGCTCGCTGTTGCAACTGGAAGGAGTAAATGAGCCTTTTGAGATCAGCAGAAGACTGCTGGGCTGTAGGGATGATTGTAAAGATAGTAAGGATTTGGACAAAAAGCAATCTGAATTTAAATCGTACATATTGAAGAACGACTTGAGAAAGTTTTTGATTTCGCCAATGCTGTTACAGTTGATATTGCAGTCATGGGTTGAAGGGACTGAAATGAAAGGTTCCACGTGTGAAGTATACAGCCTCTTCCTAGAAAGTCTTATTAAGAAGGCGAACGAGCAAAGAAGAACATTTCAAAAGCCATCCTTCCGATGCTTCAAAAGGACCCAATACATACAGCCTAATATTGAAAACGTGGATCGTCTTGCTGAAGCGGCATTCCATTTGTTGTTTTCAAATACAAGGGACTGTTCACTAGTGTTTAGCGATACAGATTTGGAACGATTTGGATTAGATGAAGGAGAACGAAAGGAGTTTGCATTCAAATCCGGTATTTTATCTGCAGCACGAAAATCGTCTTCATTGGGATCATCGTTTTCATTTTCCTTCATTCATAAGAGCGTACAGGAATTCCTCGCTGCTTATTATATCGCCTGCAATACCCATCTGATTGATGCCATCATTTCCGGATATCTCAACCGTTACAAGGATGCATTTATGGACATTTCACAAGTGTTCATATTTCTTTGTGGACTGGAAATATCAGCTGCGAATAAGCTATCTAGCATGATGAATGAATGCGATCTTTATTGGCGTACTGATAAGTTTCCAAACATCATACTTTCAGGATACAGAGAAGCTGTTGCGAATAAGAATTCTGACATTATCCTCCAACTCAGTAACTTTCATTTCCGATTACCGGTCACTGAAATAAGTGACCTCTACAACATCTGGATAAAAAACACGTCAAATATTCTGTCCTTGTATCTATTCATAGACGAGGGAGAAAGTCAGAGTTCCCCTGAAAGAGGCGAGTGTGCATCTCATTATGAGTTTGACATGTCATCGTGTAGCAAGCTGAAAAAGTTAACACTATGGGGCAAAAACATATGTCTAAAAGGTAAATATACAATAACATATTTGTATAACGTATGTTTTCGTTGTGTACAGTTCCCAATTGAAGTATTGTTTACAGTCTGGTAAAAGGTTTATGATTAAAATGTATCACTTTATTAAACACTAAAGGAAGAATAAGATATAAAAACATATCAATTACATGATTTTGTACTATTCAATACAGCAATTAATTGCAAAACTTTAGTTTTATGTTAACGTGGCGTTATCCAATATAATAGCGCTGTTTCCCTCAAAAGTGAGTGTTCCTCCTCGATATATGGTTACAACAGAGTTAAACGCACTTACTATTAAACTGTTTCCTTTGAGATATATAGCCATACACTGAGTACAGTAACACAGTTTGCAATTAAGAATACATTATTTTAGAATGCAATAAAACAAAACAATATTTAAATTTTAATAAACGGCTTTGAAATTCTGTTCAGTTTTTTAAAATTGCATTTGCTTTTGAAAGGAAATAATTATTGCTAGTTTTCGTCAACCTGGTAGCGATTTCAAACAACATTTATTTCGCAAAATATAAGCGTTGCACGTTAGTTTCGTTATCAAATGCTTAGAATAAACACTACATCTATCATAGAGAATACATTAGTTTTCATGCGGAACTTGTTTTATACCTTAAATCGTTTGACACTTCCCAATAACAATAACCTAAACAGGATTCGATTATGCTCATGTTTACAAAAACTTTCATTGAATAAGAAAACTGAGTGACACATTTTACTCATGACTGCAGTGGTAAAGTTAAAACAAATAACGGAGATAACCGTTGCGAGGAATTTGGTAAAACTGTGTTTGGGTTGTCTCCCAAAGACCATTCACATTTATTTCATTTTAACTTACAAACTAATTTATTATTTATTAAAAAAATATAATTTATTATCAACTGATCAAAATCTTGAACATGGTTCAGTTTTTTCATGAAGCAAGAATCATATGGCCATTTCAATATTTTCATTTATAGATGCATGTAGTTATATTATTATGTGTGTATATATATTAAAAAGTATGCTCTTTTGAATGTGTCATGGATTCCAGTATTGTTTCAGATTCGTCTTGTTCGTCCATATCGGGGCATGTGGTCTGGATTGTTCTAAACAGTGCAGACCCTTTACCAGCAATACCCTGCATAGAACGGATTGACTTGATCAAAGTTACAATTTCCTCTAGAGTTCTCAGCAGTCTTCTCAGCTCTCTGCTGACACTCGATCACGCGGTTCATTGTAAGCTGGCCTGCTGTAGCATAACATCGAATGTACAGGGATCAGATACAGCAGTTTCTATGACAGTTTTAAACAAAACATTAGAAATTGGCTTTGGGAAAGACAGTCCCGGTCTGTGGGATGCGCTTCATCGTCTAAATATCAAGAGTCTCAGTCTGGATGGTGGGTTTTTAACCGTGCTGCTGATGAAACATGGGGAGCTGTTGTCCCAGTCACTTTCATCGCTCACACAGCTGGAAACGCTTACAATTCATTTGCGTGCATATATCGCTATACAGCCACCTCAATCATTGAAGAATTTAAATATTTACTGTACGACATTACTTCCATCCAAATTACGCGAACTTATGGACACACTGCGCGCATGTACTCAGACAATTGAGAGTAGGCTTGAATTCGGCTGTGCGATGTTAACTAATGCCGATGATAATCATCATGAGGAACGCATACACCAAATCGCACCGGAGGAGTACATTCCCATCGTACAGGAACTGCAGACGCTGAAGAATGTTTCAGTGAATCGATTCCGAATTTTAGACCGAATACGTGAAAACAAAAGGCGTGTACAAGAGTTTTGCTGGTCTGCACATAGCAATGGTGATATCGATGACGATAAACAAAATGGTGATAACTTTAAAGATGATTTATATACAGTGTTCGTTCGATGTCTGGATGATGAAATCATACATCGAATATCAATGCGACTTCTGATTACTCCAGCCTCGACATCAAGAGTAAGCAATCAATACGGTTGCAACACATGATTATACTATGAACAGTTGTGTTTGTAAAGTCTGAAAACGTTTGTGTGAAGAAGTATACATCTCACTTGGATAGCATATATAGATCGTTATATTTCTATAGAATATTCTTTTTGTGTAATTGTTATTGTAAACAGGTTTGATATGAATACGTGACGTGTTACAATGTTTAACATGTAACATGGTCATACGATAAAAAATGTTAAAAAGATTAAGTATTTAGGCCTTCAGATTGTTGATACTCTTTCTGGTGACAATATTGTAAATAACATCGTTTCTACAGTAAATGCAAAACTTAAATTATTATACAGACACAAAACTTGTTTAGATTTTAATTCTAGAAAACTTTTAAGTTCAGCTCTTTTACAATGTCATTTTGATTATTGTTGTTCATCTTGGTTTCATAGTTTAAATAAAGCCCAAACGAAAAAATTACAAATTATGCAAAATAAAATTATCAGGTTTATTAAACATTACGAATGATGATTTTGTACAATTGAAAAAGTTAAATGTGGAAAACAGAGTGAAACAGCTTAAATAAAGTTATATGCATACAATTTATTATGGAAAATGTCCTTCATATCGCAGCAAGAACTTTGAAAAATCATCAAGATCTGGAAAAAGTAATTTCATAATACGAACTGTGACAAATAATTATTTCAAAAAAACATTCCAATACTCTGGGTCTAAAGACTGGTATTCCCTCCCAGAGGACATCAAAACAGTGGAAAATTTTGACAAATTTAAAAGAATGATTAAAAAACATCTACAAACCAAACAAACTGAGATAAATAAGAAAATATATATGTTTTGTTTATTTTTTAATATATGAATATGACTATGATATAGAAGCAATCGGAATCTGTGATATACTATTTGAATTTGAAATGTTTCCATATTTGCAATAATATGTATTTAGTTAAACGTCATGTTTGGTAATGTTTTTCATTTTTTGTTTACATTAGTGTAGTTGTCGGATTGAGACAAAACGCTAGGTTATTCACATGTTTTCTCTCAATCAAACAACAAAGTATATATGTGTATGTTAGATCATATAACAACTTGATCATTTTTTTTCACGTACTTTTAATGGACCCCATTGGAAATAAGCTTTCAGCTTAATGGGTTATCCATAGGTCAAATATTGCATTACAATTGATAACTAATTTTTATAACTGTTATAATATATATAGATTTGAATTTATTTAAATACTTATATATTATATGATAACTACAGCAGTCATAATAACAGTGGTGTAACTATTGTTTTTATGCTTTTATGCATTGTGATATTGTTATATGCCGTTTGACCTAGAATGTTAAATGAATAAATAAATAAATGTATACAAGAACCATTCAATGGATGCATTGTTTTTAGTTCGCGTTTAAGAACGTGACATTGATGTACACTTTAAGACCATTCTCTAGATCTACTGTTAAAATAGTCGGCTTAATCCATACAAATTGCAGAATAACAAACAACGAGGATATTTGTTTGGTTATAGAAAACAAACCGCGTTTCGTGTAAGAAGTCCCCCTTGTAATACTATCTGTTAATTTCATCCTTATCCACAGTGCTTGTCATTTGTATATTTTATCAGTACCACGATACATTGTAAATATGATGTATCTTGGTAAGATTTAACAAGAAAAAGAAGGTGCATACTTTTATTTCTCATACAGCGTTAGTTTATTTTAATGCACTACAATGATTCAATACTTTTATGTTACAGTATTTAATTGTGTAATCTCGCCTAGAATTCACATCGTAATTTGTATTACGAATTTTATTATTAATATATATATATATATATATATACATATATACCTGTTCATATACTTAAATGTTTTGTTAGTTATTGTGGGAAAAGAGTGAGGTGTTAACTCCTTAAAAAATGTCTCAAGCGAGATTTTACGATCTTATTAGTCTCTTTTTAAGGGATAAAACGTTTAATGAATAAAAACTATATACAATAAAAGTTCAGAAGCAGGCGTGCGAGGAATAAACGAAAGTACAGTTTTATTCAATTATAAATAACATTTTTTCGATCCAGAAGGAAACTGCTTTATGTACACAAATCATATTCTCTGTTCGGGAGAACCACGTCAATATGTCGACACATAGTCCCAGAGCTGGTTCTTCAGCAAATGCGAGTAAATGTTTAGGTATCGGAGTATACTTTTTCGCAATATATATCATTAAACTAAACAGCATTTGATGGATGGTGCCAAATAACGATTGCCTTTTTAACTACATGTATAACATTCTTCGTTCATATTCACATGTTAGTTTGGATTGCTTGAATGAAATATTGACATTGAACTCGTTTTATTTGCTTAATTATCCCCACGCATTTTGAAAAGCGTGGGGATATTGTGGTTATTTCCGGCGTCTGTCCGTCCGTCCTGGCCACAATCTCCTCCTACACTATAAGCACTTGAACCTTGGAACTTACACACATGGTAGCTATGAGCATGTGTGTTACCCTGCACTATTTGGAATTTTGATCTGACCCCTGGGTCAAAAGTTATGGGGGGTGGGGTGGGGCCGGGTGAGAGATTTTCCTGCGACCGCGATTCGAAAAAGGCTGCTAAAACACCATCTTAAATATTAAAAATGAAATAATTACATTATGCTTTCTTTGAAAATTCTTTAAAATATATTCAGATCAAACTTAATATTAAAAAGTCCCTATAGCAAACAAATTATCATAGCCTATCAATATTTTGTATTCTTAAGATTTTATTTTTTGATCGTGGTTTCATTGAAGAAAAAATACACCTTCAAATCTTGAAACTGACCCTTTAATATCATTGAGCTTTATGGTCAATCACTTCAATACCATCGTTTTTTTCCTAACACGTTTCTTAAAACGAACATCAGTCATGGGTATGTAATTAACTATGAAGTGTTTGAAACACACTTAGTTTCGATTGATGTTAAACAAAATATTTAATTCATTGATATATCAAAAGTAAAAAAACTTACCTCCAAAGGACGTTTAACAGTTTCAAATATCTGTGTTGCTCTAGCAAGCAACTCTCGGGATCTTATCAGACAAATGTTTTTATCCCATTTTCACCGCGACATTGACGGTATAACACGTTGTGGAATATACTTGCTTGTATTCAACACTGTGGAATATACCTATCGCGTGCACGGACTACTTTTTAAATGACGTCATGCGATATGCGCTAAAATTAGGTCGATATTGTTTGGTTCATTTATCGAATTTTAAGGTCACCCATTAGAAGAAAATGTGCATATTTTGCAGAAATATATATTTATGACATATTCACCAAAAGAAATGCTGAAATAATATATAAAATTACACGATTTTTGTTTTGTTATTTTTTTTATTTATATTTACTTTAGTCTTTACCACTGAATGATTTTCCATAAGAAACAAAGTCGACAAAACTTAAGCTTCAAAATTATACGACCTTCAACCTTGAAATATAGTCATATGACATAATTTTTCGCCATCCGTAAAATGAATCAGCTGATTGATGGCGTTATAAAATGACATACTTATTGCGTCATTTTCCCCATTGTGTTGACGATTTATTATAAACGCGACTTATTTCACATGTTTTCTGTTTTCTACATGTACTGTATGTCGAACTTTCTGAATTGTCAATTGATCACATTTTCCTTATTTCGTGTAATGTGCATTGTTTATAACCAAAGCATATACTTTTGACATTCAACTTAAATATTAAGAATGTACAACAAGCCATACACATATCGCACAGTTCATGAATAATCTGCTATGTTTGCGTTCCTATTTAATTCACGTTAGGCATAGAGCTGTGTAAAGTATAAGATAGTAAAAATAGCACCACACTGGAATTGGGAACGTCCCATTTTATACACGGGTATTTTGTACTCATTTATCTGTTGTGTACTGGAATGTTTTCCATTCTTTGTGTATTTATATATTAGATTATTTTCTCGTACATTAAGGGCATTTACCATAGATAAATAAAACATTGTGCAAGTTTAAACATAATTATGTTTGTATGCAGAAATCTGCAAATGCAACCGAGTTTACCAACGGCTATTATTAGATAAACTGCTCCGGTTCATTTGAACAGCAGTAATGTAGAAGTACATGACGTAGCGTGTGACGAAGAAGAAAGTTTATCGCGTTCATAAACTCATTTGAATAAAGTGATAGAATGGCATAAGGGTCCTTATTTTTATGCTAAAATAATTGTTAAAGACCCTAGATGCAAAATCGTCAATTATTGAGTTAAATGGATTATAAGATGGATTTTAAAGGATAATTAAAGGTAAGATACTAGTTCTTAAATGTTTTGATTTTTGTTTGTACTTTTGTCGTTCCCTGTTCTCGGGGAAATGATTTTAACATGGGCGCCATTGATGCATCGGATCACACACGGCATTCCCATAACATTATATAAAAAACACGTTCTGCGCGTCCTTAAGTTCGTCGTCCGAAGTCGGAAAACGTATTGCCCTGTATATTTTGTCAAATAAAGTGTCAGTCGCTGCAATTGTCTGTCAAAATTGTCAAGGTTTTCGATAGCTAAAGAAACTTCAGCGTACAGTTTATTTAGTATTGACAGACCTGTACAAAGTCGCGCCAGTCAAAAATCATAAAAAGCGACATTTAAAGTTATGGTAGCCAGAACTAGGTCGTCGATGGTGTAGTCCTACATGTATGTTGACATCGACAGCATTTTGTCAGGAGTAATGGCCGCCATATTGGATTTTGATAATTTTCTTTCGTAAATAAAATAAATTATAGTAAAGTAAAATCTTCTTTTCGAGGTCGTACTGTGTTAAAATTCGCATACTGCGTAAAATAGAATGTAGGCATATGGTGATATTTTTACTTGTTTTACAGTTTGTGTGTGAATTTTTTAAAGACTATTTTGCGTACCAGAACAAATACATGTATATCACTACGCATGGTTACATTTGTTAGATTTTAAGCGCTTTTATGACTGAATTAAAATTATTGTTAAGGTTATTAGATCTATTTATGTTAAATGTCACGTTGAAAAAATCAAATGGGATAAATAGAATACTAGGATTAGCGTTGAATACAGAGAAGTTTATGTTGCTCGGCTCGAACACCGAAAGCGCTCGCCAAGGCTCGCGCTTCCGGCGTTCTAAGCCTCGCAACATAAACTTCTCTGTATTTAACGCTAACCTAGTATTCTCTATATATGTGTTACTTTGGAAGTTGAAACGTCATCAAGAGGAAGTTGATTAAAACGTTATCAAGCGGCGTGGCCATTTTAAGAAATTTTTACACTGGTTTATACATCATACAAGATGTGCTGTAAATGTACCACGATGAATAAAAATCAGTTAACACACTATCAATATTAGACCAATAACACTAATAGTGTATGTGTATCCACGTCTTCATGATTGGTCATCAGAAGAATATAGGCAACTGGCTTAGCACATTTCAGTAACCAGATTTTGTTCATTTATTACATGATTGAGATAACCTTTGTGTCACTCAATTATTGTTCCATTACTTTATCGATATCATTCAATAAGTAAAGCAACCGTTTTTAACATGCTTCATCTGTGCGGAGGATATTTTAATTAATAAATTTTTTAAACAAGCTTTTGAAATGTTTAGTCTACCGATGTCTTCCGAGTTAGACCGTTTAAAAATCTATTAAATAACGCTTATCGTTGACTGTATCTTCCAAGTGTTCAAGACAACAAGCCAGATACGCTGCTGCTCAAATGGAGAATATATTTTATAAAATGTGTTTATAACATGAGGATATCATAGAGAAAATCAAAGTAATAAAACAACACACCTTAATGCCTTGAGGGTTGTTATTCAGTGAATTACAAATTCCAATCATATATTTACGTTGTATTCATTCTTACATGTAAAGAGTATAAGGGCATAAAGTGTTTTAGGTATTGCTTTTATGTAATGCATTAGTTAATATAAACAAGCAGAAAATATTAATGCAAACTCTACATATTTATGTCGATTCTAACGATCAAGCACAGTATTAATTTAAAGCAACTCACGGTAACGCAAACGATTTATGTTAATTGTATGCAAACTTGTTAAATTAGTATAATATAAGTTATTAAAATTTGTGTTTGTGTTTGATTTGAAGCTGCTGGACTGCGTCCGGAAAACCATTCTGCTTCAATGGCATCATGTCGCATCATGTAATATTGAATATACAAAAAAAGAGTGCAAAGTTTAGTTTAACGTGTAGACTAGAGTCGTTGGAATTTATTGCAGGCGTTCAAGACAAATTACTATCCCAGAGACGCTATTTCTTAAAAATTTGGAACCGCGGTACATACGGCTACGGTTCCGGCGCGTATGCTTTTAGAAGTGTAAGCTCTTTGTCCTTGGTGAATATTGTTGCATTAATTGTTTTCGTAGATGCAGATGTAGAATGTCTATGTAAAATATATTTGATATGATCCCATTAGCAAAAGCAACATCTGCAAAGAGAATTAACCCGTTCGTTGTAAATAAAATCCCTAACGCAATATAAACCGCGCTATGATGTTCTATTAGAATATCAATTGCGTTTTATAAAGTATCGTTATAATTATAAAAGGAATTGTATCAGTTTCAGTAAAAACTGTCTGACAACAAATAAATGCCTTTCTTTACAATTTTGGTAGCAAAATGAATAAGACAAAAATCATATAAGCTCCTTATAAGCTCCTGTCATGTCGTTAATCATACAATACTGTATAAAATACTATAAGCGAATTGCTGAGGATATTTGACCTTAAGTAATACATGTAGTCCTATTAATTGAAAACCTGCGTTACTTATACTGGCCACATATTTTCTAATGGCAATATATATGACCATTAAAACCATATAATTGTCCAACGTATTTGAGAAAGAAATACATAACACATACATATTTTTAATTAGACAGTAAATTGCAAAATTAATAAGAAAATAACTAAAAACCAAACCTGTATGCTAATTATGTTCATATCAAGACATGTTGTAGTTTGGTTGATTTATTTAACATAAGTATATGATTCAAATTTTCTTTTCTAACTACCTACCATACATTTTTTTTCATATTGAATTTATTTAAAGGATAAGTAAACATATTTATACAAAAAAAAACTCGTAATAAAAGAAATATATTTGACTTGTTTCGTTCTAACATAGTTGTTTCTCGTGATCAAATCAAACACGTCATAACAAGATACTTGCTCAATATTGATTCCGGTATTATTCAATATTATTACGTAATACATGATAATGAAAATACATTTTGTATCATATATATTGGTATTTCATTAAACATGAAGTGATAGTATGGTGAAAATTTAAAAAAAATGTTTACTCAATACGAATCACACTTGTAATCCTAAAGATCTACTCTTAAAGGGTGAGACTACCTCCAACGACAGTGGTTATCGGCTCGGGGAGGTAACCGCTGCGAGCTTAAACGTTCGCATGTTTTGTAAGTGTTGTAAGTTTAGACGAATTGCATCTAAAGATAAATCGATCCATATAATACTGTCTTAGTTTTCAATATATTGAAATGGAAAACCTCACGATGTACACTTATTCAAAAAAGATAGCTTAAACAACTATTGAATCTGAATTACATAAAATCTCTTTTAAACCCCTTTGCATTGATGTGATAATTCACCCGACCAACTGTCTATAAACATGATATTATAAAACACGAAAAATCAAGGAACCGACATCGGTGCAAATTTAGACATCGGAAATAGTCAAACCGCAAACGGAATGAGATCCATTTCCGAATGATGCGTCTCAAGAAATTCATATTTTGATTACAAATATTATGAACTTAATAGTAATGTGTCTGTTCTTAACAAAAAGGGGGTCGATAAAATAATCCACTCCCATTCAATGGCATTGTTAGTATGATACAAAGTGTACGTGTGGTTATAGCAATCCATTATTAAAAAAAATAAATGCGATTATGCGTCTAAAATCAATGTAGTTTCGACGTTTACAATATTTAAACATATATTTTTTGATAACTCGCCTACTAGCATTATTGGTTTCATCTAAACAAGTGGCGATGTCGTTTTTCATCCAAAAATTTGTGTGTTTTAATTGACGTCAATTTGGAAGAATACTTTTACTTAGATTCAATTAAAAATTGTTAAGAACATAAAAAAAAGAATCATATTTTGAGTTTTAATAAATTTAATACGTGCAGCAAATTAGACACGGCGTAAACTTCTAATAATGATTGGATTGAATTTTAATTTCGGAAATGTATCTTTAATTCGGATGTAACTACGAATATATATCGAAACTTTTCGTGTAGTGACGCAGGAAGGCAAAATCTTTAATTAAACAAATACATATTTTTATGATAATGATCATAAAATAAATCAGTTCTGTAATCATCTGATTTAACACAATGAACAATTGTGATAATTGTGATAAATAACGAAATGCGATGGCGTTTCTGCACAACAGGAGCGAAGAGTTCAATGTGCTACAACCTAAACGTAGTCGGCAATGGTTGATCTGCGATTTTTGATGGCCGATATTATACAGATTTTTGGCGATCGTATGGTTTTTCTGTTTGTGAGTATATTGTTTAAATCCGGGATATTTGCCTAACATAGGTCGATGCCAGATATACATGTAGGGTCTTTAACATCATATTCGGAAAGTATAATAAAGGAAAGAACGGCACCAGTGGGTTTAGGAAGAGAAGGGGGATAATGGTTAAAATTTTCTAGGGTTGTTCGCAGAAGTAAGCGTTCAGTACAACAGCATTATCCTCATCAGTATCAGCTGCATTGTCTTTGTCAAAAAGTGTTGTCATAGGAATAGAGGTTTGTCTTGAGGTAAGCACTTGGAACCATTTCTTGGGATTGATATTATCTGACTTAATTTGATCAAATCTTTATTTGTGATGATCAGCTATTGCGTCTCTGAAAAAAATTAGTAGTTTAGTTCCGGGCATTTCGAAAGATGACCCATGCTGTATAATTAGTTGAGATTTTTGGGATTCTGTGAAGTCGTTTGCGCTTCCAATTCATATGGCGTATTGCTCATCCAATGTCTTATAATAACATCTTTTTAGGAATGCTTGAAGAGTCAGCAGCTGAAATAACGTTGAATAAGGTATCGAACACGTGTTTCATATTGTCGCTATTAGGAATTAAGGTCCAATCGGTAGAATTAAGAAGTTGTAGTCGCCATATTTATAGAGCCAGATATGACGCCTGTACAAAACTGTGCTGGTTTGTCGAGTTTCAAGACAGAGACAATAGAGCAGTAAAAATGCGTGAGATCTTGAATGAAGGGATCTGCAACAAAGCTGAAAAATGACGCCTCGTGGGTGTTTGACAAACATAAGATCTATGAGAGATTTTGAATGTTCAGTAATGTGCGTTGTTTAATTTATAAGTTGTGTTGCATTGTAGAAATGAATCAATTTGCTAATTTTATTGGACTGTGATGTTTCGATATTCATGCGGAAGTCGCCCGTTACAACTATTTTGCCTTAGTTTCTAAGGAAGGCCTGATCAAGACTATGCTCCATAATAAATCACTAGTGTTGTTTGAGTTGGATGGACGATATATTCCACAAGTTAGAAGTTTGCGCTGGTTGATATGAATTTCGACCCACAGGGCTTCTAGACCTTCTACTTAAAGATCCGGCCATTCAACCACCTAAATGGTGTTGCGAACATATAGCAATTCCTCCACCAGCCCTGTCTCATATGACACAGCGGATAATTCAAGTTTGTTATTTACCAAGTCGTCGTTAGACACGGTTGCATAAAGCAAGGTTTCATTGAAGACGAAAACTGCCATACGGTTGAGCCTCGATTTCAAGAATATCAATATTTAATGAATTTAATGTGCATTAAAGCAATACCGTTAGACATAGAGGTAAGTTCCGTAAAGGAATGAAATGTGGACTCAGACATGATTTGCCCTAAAGAAGAACCAGTGTTGATTTCAACATTGCCGGATCTACTATGAGCATAAAATGTAGATATAGTGCAGTTGATAATGGACAAATTAATAGATTTTGTAAACGCATCAAGGCTGATGGCGCCGTGGCCATTCGTCTTGCATGTGAATACATATTTTTAAGGAAATGCATGTCATGCATATAGATGTTTGACGCCATAGAATAACGAATTAGACACATATTGATGATGGATGATACGGACCAGAAACCGGCCTAGACCGAATAAAAGGCGTGTGACATATTTGAAGAGATAAAGATGAAAAAATGAGCATGCTGTTTGACGTGAAGCCTATGACGTTATGGGCACATGTGAAAATCATTAGATTCTCTAGAATGGGAACGTTGAGCTCGTGAATATATATGTTTTCGGATCACGAGCATGTAATTAACAAAGTAAGATAAATATATGTAAGCATTTAGAAAACGGTTATCTAATTAATAAATTGGTTGTGAGAAACAATAGTTACTGCACATGACTCAATTTATGTTGGTGTTTTACGAATAGCAGGCAGTGAGTGTGATTCGAGCATTTGAAATTGTACCCTGATACAGAAAGGACATGCACCAATGGTTTGAGACTAGAGCGTAAGTAGTAAGCCTCGAACCGTAACTCGAGAGAGAAGAGCTCCAACATGAATATGAACAAGTTGACTAAAATACATGAGATACACATAGTTGACAGAAAGGATATAGTCCTGGTAAGAAAATATATTCGTAAGTGTAGATCGTCGTGGCAAGTGTGTAACATATCAAGCAGTTAAATAATTAGCATAACGCTTTAAGATATACCGGTTTAACAATATCTATTTCGACAAGAGCTGTGTTTTTTGAAACACAATGCTCCTACTGCGCTTTGAAACCATAGATTTGACCTTTGACCTTGAAGGATGACCTAGACCTTTCACCACTCAAAATGTGCAGCTGCATTAGATACACGTGCATGCCAACTATCAAGTTGCTATCTTCAATATTGCAAAAGTTATGAGCAAGGTTAAAGTTTTGGGACAGACACAAACATACTATGACATACAGACACACATACAATGACAGACAGACAGGCCGAAAACAATATACCCCCGATTATTCGATCCGGGTGCATAAAAAGACATATCGTTCGAAATTCTGTATTCTGTGTCCGTTTCAAACCAACATACCACAATAAAATTATTAAATTAATATACTCAAATCAGTGTCCGTATTTGCCAACGCATTCTGAGATCTCAAAAGTGAGGGCTGACTTAAACAGTGGAACAAATATAGGTTCAAATTTTAACAATATATACGCTACAAATGTTAATATGTCATACATTAATTGTTTTAATGATATTGAACTCATTTGTGTTAAATTGTGTCATATTGAATTGTATAACACGATACGAAAATTACAAAAATCTATATTTTGAGACGTAAGTCTAAGAATTTGTTGGTTCATACGGGCCCCGAACAAAAATAATTAAACGTTTGAATTGAAATCATTGTCTTTATTTGTGTAACGGTTTCACTTCTTTATATTACATTAAGAATATTAACATTTAGAACATTTGACAAAATTAATTACATATTTATAAAATTATCAACACCAAACAGTTGTTAATTGCAAACTGATACAAATACAATTACATAGTTTACATGATTATATCGCTGGCTTTATTTTTTTTTAATGCTGATGCCCGTGCGTGTATTCGTCTTATGAAAACGAACATTTTGAAATGTCAATTACGATAAAAGTGATCCACATTGACAATTTCCATGTGATAACGTGAGATGAATGTTCGAAATTAAAATGAAAAAGCAGCTACGTTAATTCCCAAACTGCTGATCAATACTTCAACTTCTGCTTCTTAATGCAGAAAAAGCGCCAATTCCAAATTATGGCAATATATTTAACTTTCAGACCAAATGCATAATATATTTTAATAAGTATTACATAACCCTTCACAATACTTACAATGTCATGGCTGAATATAAAGACCGACACTTCATTATGGTTTTACAACAGGAATGCTTACTCTTGAAACATACGTATCTGCTCCCTGCTACTCAGCACAAACGAGTCAGATCATGCTATAAATGCGAAGATACTGAATAAGAATCAAAACAACTAGCCTCAATAGATGCACATGAACCATAAATTCACAACATTATTATACATAATCTTATATTAACATACTAAGCTTCGATAATGACCACAGTCATGCACAAGAGACAAGCCACTGCATTTAAATACTTTCACATAAACTAACCAATAACACGACATTAAAGCGCTTTTATGGATCTTTTTGTGTATTTTACATACCAATCGCAAGACAATGTTGCGTTTTTTTGTGCACAGCACACAATATCCCACGCTTTTTCAGTGCATTAGTAAGTGTGCGATATTCTAATAGCATATGGTATAAAATGCAAACTAAAGTCGGATGCTTTTTAACTGAAAATATAAAGTAAAATCACAATATGTTCATCCCATACCAGCTCCGGACCATACGTAGTTGACAGCGGGGTTAACGAAGGTTAGACCACGGATCCATCTCAGGTCAGCGGCGATTCTGTCCCAGGGTAGGCCATTAAGGTTCAAGTCGCCCGACAGATCTGGAACCAAAATACCAACACCAAGATATCTAATGAACAGCTTATATGTATTTATCAATAAGTCGCAATGCATAAGAAGAAATGCGCCGCACGTGTTGCTAATTTTTCTAAAATGTATTTCGCAAAATGTAAAAAAAATCAAAATTACAATCTTAATATTTTGCTTAAAACCCTGGGGAAAAAATGGCGAGGTGTACTAGATTTTTTTTGTAGTGGTAAACTGGATTGAATCATTAACCAAGAAGCATCTAGCAAATGAGAAGCAAATAAGAAATACGAATACATTATTATAGGATACGCATGTTTTTTTTTCTAAACTAAGCAATTCACCAGACCATTCTTTACTTTTCGAGTGTTGTTGTTGTTTAAGCAAATATTCCAAATATTATTTATACCAAATATAAATGAAAAAAAGAAACTCTTAGCTGTAGAAGGTTTCGATCCTATGACCTGGACTTACTGCATAGGTATATAAAACATGTCTGGATATAAACGTCATCGTAGAGAGAAACGAGTCAGCTGTAATGATGCAAAATTCGAATGTTTTTAGGAATATGTTGATAACTCTGTCAACACGGTTGAACATTTCACAAAATATGAGTGAGTTAATCCGTATTCAAAATACTGACAAGTCTGTGTTGTTAAAGCGGAAGAAAAGAAAGCTATCAGCCCTTTTGAGCTTTCTTCATTTCAATATTGACTCGCTCGCTTTTAGCTTAGGAAATATCTATGTAGATGTTAAATAATTATCGATTTGCAGATACAGATAGTTATGAAGACTCCGGCATGCATAAATACTAGTATATAAAAATGAACATATTTGCAGAGCGTTGTCGAAATACCTGTTTCATTAATAAGGTGTGCGAAAGCTCATCTACAAACAGAAACCTTTCTATAGGTAAACAAATTGTGAGTAATGACCTTTAAAGCTGTATTTCACTACCTTATTAATTAATATCACGAAAAGTTGCTATTATTATACAAATAACACTTACCATAATTTTATATAAAAATGTTATATTGTAAATATGTATCTTAGGCTAAAAAAATGTATAGCAAAAAGCAACGCAAAATGTCCAAAAAGCAAACTAACTCGAAACAACCTTCGGTAAGCAGTGCTGCACCAAACGTGTCCGTTCCTAGAGTAAAATTGACTCGTTTGGTTGAACACTGTAATATCTGTGTTCTTTAAAAATACATGGACAATTTTGTAGCATGAATCGCGGTTTTTCAGATGTCTTTCGATTTTTTTCAACATGAAATTATCGCATGAGTTTAAACAAATGAACGATTAAAGAAAATAAAACGGATACAGTGACACACAATTGATTACAATACGGGAGAATATAAATCTTAACATAGGTAGAAAGGGCTAGAAGATACAGGCGGAAAAAATGAAAGGCCGTTTCAATATTAAATGTTAAATTCCAAGACGGATATAAATAAATAACGATATGAAAATATGTGATTTTACAGTGAATATAACATACCAGATGTGATGGCGGGTGAATGTGTGTCCACAGACACGCCACCTACCAACGGCTTTGCCAAAAGGTCTCGTTCCGGTTAATACCGTGTACAAACTCGTCCATTGCCCAGTTGCTATAATAAAGACAGGATGACAATAGGGGTTTTACGTTATAATTTTTATTAAATGATTTTAGAATTATGACAAGACTCATTTTTCCAATAATCGTTCTAAAGTGGTACATTTTAACAATAATTGTGAATTACAATGTTTTAAACATTAAGTTATCACAACAAAGAGTTGTTTGTTTTGTCGATTGATCAATGTAATATAATACTAAGATTCGATCGATTTTAATATGGAAAATAAATTTCAAGGAAAACGACACTTATAGTGGAATAAAGTTTAGACAGGTGAGAGGTCTAAATGAGTCGTTATAGGGTTTATTTCGTTTTAAGAAAGTCATTTATCTTATGGCCAATTCCCAGAATACCCGACATGGCATAGCAACAAATGCGAAATTGACCTGGCTAAGCTGTAAGTCTGAGAAGCAAGCCGGTCCTATCTGAAAAGGACACATTATTATGCAATAGGAGAGGTTTGTGTATATGGATTGTGTGGAAGGAGCCGACTTACAACTCTTGAAAATAATGCACTTAACGATAATTAATCCATTGCGGTCGTTGGCAAACTTTGAAAACCGTTATTGAGGTGGTAATGTCTTCAATATTGAACATTTCATGACTAAATGTATTGTATCACACTCATTTAAACAGGATATCGCAGAGTCAGAAATACAATTTGAAAATATACATGACCCTGAAACCCTTGTCCAAACTTATGATACTAAACTTTCATCTTTGGTAGACAAACATGCTCCACTAAGAACAAAATCTATAACCCTGCGGCCGACTTGCCCGTGGTACACAGATGAGCTTCATGACGCTAAACATATCAAACGAAATTTGGAAAGAAAATGGCTAAAATCGAGACTCACTATTTATTATGAAATTTATAGAAACCACTGTGCCAAAATGAACAAAATGTTGAAAAAAGCACGCGTAGATTTTTATTCAGATAAAGTAACATCCTGTGGCCGTGATCAAAAGAGCATGCACAAAATCACAAAACACTTACTAGATGGCCCATCTGAAATAGCTCTCCCGTCTGGCAAAACATCCGATGAGTTAGCACAAGATTTCAATATGTTTTTTTCATAAATAAAGTTGAAAGTATCAGAAACGATATCTCTGAACATGCCCTATCTCAAGCAAATGCAAAACAGAGTAATGATAATAACCCAACAGCAGGAACATGCAGTTTGACACATTTCCGTCCGACAACTGAGGAAGAAGTTGAAAAAATCATATGCAGTCCCCAAATAAATCTTGCGAGCTTGACCCAATTCCAACTTTGCTCCTGAAAGAATGCAAAACTGAACTGCTACAAATACTGACAAAATCATCAATCTTTCGATGGAAACAGCAAGTGTGCCAAGATCCTTTAAAACATCACGTATAAAACCTTTATTAAAAAAGCCCACCTTAGATAAAGAAACACTACAAAACTATCGCCCGGTTTCGAATCTTTCATCTGTTTCAAAAAGGCACTGAAAACTCACCTCTTCCTCCAATCTTATGCAATATAAGCAGTGGTTTTATTCAATTCATTATATACAATCTCAATTATCATGAACTTGAATTAACCCTTTTAAAGGAAGCATAATTATTCCTTTGAGGGTTTGTGGACTCGTGCTAATGGTATCCTGACGTTACCCTTGTCTCAATCAGCATGAACTTGAATTCACCCTTTTAAAGGAAGCATAATTATTCCTTTGGTGGTTTGTGGACTCGTGGTAATGGTATCCTGACGTTACCCTTGTCTCTGTCTCTGTTTTGTCTCTGGTTTGTCTTGCCGATCTTTCAAATCTATGGTTACTGTGCATGTTTGTTGTTGTTTTACGTAGTACTTATTGTTTAAGTTTTAGGTTTTATTGTTTCATTAATTGTCTTATAGCTACACACACAGGGTAGTTTATAGTGTCTTGTTTATCTTTCTAATCTAGGCTTACTGTGCATGTTTTACGTAGTACTTATACAGTAGACTCTGCGAATACCGGACTCTCTGAATACCGGAACTCTCCCGATTCCGAACGGTCGGGCCAGTCCCGTATTTTCTCCTTCTATTTCTTTGTTAAAAAATGTTGAATAAACCCAACTCTCTCAAAACCGGAAACCGAACGAATATCTCTGTGAATTTGGTCATTTTCAACGTAAAATACATTGAGTACATCGGACGGTCCAAAATCTCAAGATGCCCGAGGCGTGAAAATTACTATACCTAGTCAGAACAGCGCGTGCGTTGTCACAAATTTTGCTCGCGCAATCATCGATAATCGGATTAAACATTCCATAAAGGTGTCATGTCGTTACCGCGCTCAAATTTCATTCCTTATTACCTTAATTGTATTTATCATTATACATATTATTTAACATTATTATTATTGTTATGGTAGTGGTGATAATAATAATAATAATTATTATTATTATTATTATTATTATTATTAATATTAATATTAGTATTTTTATTATTATTATTATTATTATTATTATTATTATTATTATTATTATTATTATTATTATAAACTATTATATTGTTATTATCATTAGAAAACTAGAAACTAGAATAATCATATCCCTAATTAAATCATTATATTTAATGCGTTTTGTGTTCTGTACTGTGAATGCTCTAAATTACATAATTTAATTTGTTTATATCTCTCACGATTATAATAAATTAAACTTTCCAATGGGAAAGACCCCCGATAATGTTGTAGAAATTTAGGTCTACCCCTTTTTCCATTATGTATGTTTGGATCAAATGTATCAATTTGTATAAATGTCATGCTTTTGGAAATAAAATATGTTTAAAGGTAAAGTTATTGCTATCCTCAGGGTGGATCTAACGAAAGACATGCCTTGGAAGCCTTACATCCAGAATATAATAAGGGAAGGAAACAGTACACTTGGATTCCTCCACAGGATTCTAAGGATACGCAACGAGAATGTTAAAAGTGCCACCTACTTTTCCCTTGTTCGCCCATATTTAGAATATTGCAGCACGGCCTGGAATCCATATCAAAAGGACAAGATTCACAACCTCGAGATGGTGTGCAGCCAGGTATTAGACGAACCGCTATCACAACACCAGCAGCGTCACATCTATTCTGGAACACCTGCTTAGGGAAATCCTGGAGTCACGTAGGACCAAGGCCCAGCTGGCAATGATCTACAAGATCTACAATGACCTTATAAACATCTCAGAATCAAAATATCTTTCCCGAAGATCAAGCAGGACCCGGTCAAACCATTCCATTAAGTTTTTGTCTATCTCCACATCAACATCCTACTACAGGCATAGCTTTTCCCCGGAAATATACATACCTGGAACAGCTTATCAGTCTCTGTCGCCGACTACCCTGGCTTTGTATATTTCAAGCATGGGCTAGCACGTTTAAGCTTCTAACAAGATAAGTATTGATGCAAAGCATCAAAGGGCGTCGGAAATTTCAGTGTAAAAGGCACTCAATGAAGTTACATGGAACGATTTTTTCTACTGTAAATATTAATATATTGGCCGATTATTTTAAACAAAATAGAAAAAGATACTGGTATAACTATTATCTATGATTTTGTGTTATAACCCCCAAATAGCCATTATCTATGATGTTGTGTTATAACCCCCAAATAACCATTATCTATGATTTTGTGTTGTAACCCCCAAATATTTCATAGTTCATTTTATTTACATTGGTTTCCTTTTAATTACAAGCATCCGTGTGCAGTTTTCATTAATGGAACAGAACTGTGTAGGTTTTAAAAAATCTGCTTCATCTTGTAAGCGTTATTTCATATTTTTCTCAACTTCAAGGGAAGATGATTCTGAACTTATTCTTACGTTGCTCATTTACGATAGGGGTTGAGTACTCATTAATATGAAAACACTGTAAAAGTTTTAATGTATTTACACCCCCCCCTCCCACCCTCTCACACATATTTTCATGGGCATAATAAAAACAAAAAATGGCTACAATAAAACAGCATATTTAGTTAAACTAAAATGTCTACATCAAAACAAAAAGTTAACATAGAACACAAATAAAATAATTTGATTCTACTGGGGCTTGAACCTTGGGCCTCTCACATGTGAAGCGAGCGTGTAACCACTACACTACGGAACCGCTTGAAAAATCACCTTCTAACTAAGATATTAATAAGTGACTATAGTGTAACGGTTATCAATAAAGCAATTAACCGTATAAACGCTGACGTCTTGTAAAATTGAAGAAAATACGCGTTAACCAAAACTCGAACAGTCTCAGTGCATCGGTAAATCAGTGTTCAACGTCATTAGTCTTTTGTTCGCCTTTCGGCAAAAATACTGTTTTGGATAGAATCAAGTATCATGGCCAATGACTTTTAGTCTTTCTGGGTTTTTTTAATTACAGCAAGAAACTGGCGCTTTCTTGGAAGTTTACCGAAGTATTTTTCCGGCCGACAACATGATCTTCTCTTTTTTTCTGTTACGAGTCTTCTGTCACGCGACACTGATCATTAACCAGACACCTTGCACAAAATCGTTTGACCACTAGTGAACGTTACTTTGTCTATAAATATGCAATATATTTTAATGTGTCCTTCAACTTCGCTAGATATATAAAGACTGGCTGCGTTTTACAACAATGTATATGTATTTGTGCATCGAAAGAAACCGTGTGTAAAGGTCATAGAGAGACGTTTCAAAGAAATGCTCACGGTTAAAAAAAAACATTTCGTAAGTGCAGCACGTTTACAAAGGAGCTTTTCAGTAAAATTCCAATACTTACGAATTCATTATTTTTGCACGTAAGGTTACGATTGATCTGTGTCTTTTTGTAATAAAAAATGCTCTGCTGTTACAGAAAATAATGTTTGATATAAAAAACATTTTAAATAAAAAAAACGAGTGCTCGTTATTTAAATACTATATAGAATAAATATGTTATAATTAGGACTAATTCCAAGTGCTAAACCTATTAGACAATATAAAATAAGACCGTATTTACTCGCAGAAATAGTCGTAAACACAAGATCAATATATATTATTACTTAATTTTGATATACACGTCGCCATAATGTTGATGACCAAAAGAAAAGCATATTAAATAGTTAACGCGAAAAATTAATTTGAAATATTTCTTGTCAGAAAAAACATGACGTACGTGATTAAAAGAATCAGCAAAGCCAGTCATAAGATTATCCATTTATTGCACATGACTTATAAAGTACCACAATTACTGAACAAAAAATTATGTCAATGTAGTGCATAATTTATTAGAATTATTATTATATAATTTAAGTTGAAACTGTAATTGAATGTACATTTACCGTTAACTGTATAATAACTTACTCGACAATATAGAAAAAACTCTATTGTATGTACATTGTATAAAGCGATTTAGTAATAAGGTAATAATTAAATGTACATGTAATTTCTTTTATTAAGTAGCGCGTCGTTTAAATAATGATGTTCTGTGTCTATTTTTTTATTAAGATTTATGTTTACCCCCCCCCCCCCCCCCGCTTTGAATTTACCGTTGCAAGGCGGTGGCCTCATTTGTTTTCTTTGTGTGTGTTCTTGTGTTCGTGTTTGTCTTGTCTGTTATATCAGTTTTATACCTCGTTGTTTGGCTTTTAGTTCCCTGTCAAAAATAAATAATCGTGATTTATAATAAGGTTTTTCTCGGGCTGGTGCATCTGAACGTTCACTTTGTCTAGATTTTATTGGCTGCAAGGTCCGTTTTACACCTAACCAAAAGCATATACCTTAGTTCAGTTGGTATATACATCATGCATCAAACATAAGCTCTTGTTTACAGTTGTTTAACTTATAATAACTGTTTGCAAGTTAGGTACCGTGGTATAACCCCGTATAACCAAACCATATCGTCTTGTCTTGTCTTGTCGTGGATTTTCCTCCCTTTGGCATGGGAGCACTCCCCTGTAGAGGATGGGTTTTCCCATTCATTCACACATAATTTTCAGCTTTTTCAAGCGTACCTTTTTCAACGTGAACTGGTGCGCATAACCAGAGTAGTATTTACAAGAAAAACAGCGAAAAACGCGGTCGGCCATCAATTTAGTTAGCTAGGTCTAGTACATAGTATCGAAAAAACGCAAAACGCGAGAGGACCATTATAATTATGTTATATTATTCAATGGGATATTATGTACCGTTTGGATACCCATTATTTGCTACTTATTATTTGAGCTCTGTGCGTGATGAGTCTTTCGCAGTAGGCTTGGGACCATCTTTCTATGTCTGTCTCTTGATCTCGTGACAATATGACGTGGTCCTTTAGCGATGAGTGGGTACAGTCAAGAATAATCTGAATTAACATACCAGAATCTTGTGTGATAGTTGTGAATATGTTGTCATTTGATAGAATTGCTTTCAATCGTGTTAAGTTTTCTTCTCTGATTTGGCTAAAGGCCGAGCAGCTTCCCAGTAGGTGTTCCCTTGTTTCATCATCTGATCCACACAGTTTGCAGGTTGCTGACACTTCGCTCTTGTTGAACTTCATAGCATTAGTTTGAAGGATGAAGGTACCAGTGATTGGCCGAGCTTTAATTTCAGCACGTTGTACTTCATGTTGCTTTGGGCGAGTGGACTTCCACAGGTTGTGTGGATTGTCAACCACTGGGTGTTGAACCTGTAAATACTTCATAGTGGATTTGGTGGCCAGTTCTTGTCGCCAAGTGTTTTCCCAGTAGTCATTTGAAGCTTTTTTGAACATTTCCTTCCTTTTATCTTTTGTTGGGACCTCCTCTAAAAGCTCTTTGGGAGTTGGTAAATTGTATTTATTCCAAAAATTTTCTGGCGTTTGATGCGAGTGTTTTACTATCTTGTTCTGCCATGAGCAGCTGTCGTCTGAGGATTTTATATTCAACAGATTCCGGTAGACGTGCAATATTCATAAACAGAGCCAAATAATTCCTGTCTAGTAGGAGTTCAATTGGTTTTCCACCGATGAGTGTGTATAAGGCTGATGTTGATGTTCGTTCTGGTAGACCTTGTATTTGTTTTAAGACTTTCCTCTGATAACGCTCTAACTTTAGGAGGTTTGTGTGAGTAAGGTTTTGGACTTCAATCCCATATAGGAATCTTGGAGTTACGTAGGTATTCCAGATCTTGTGTGCAACAATAGGTGAGAACCCCCTTCTTGCATGCAGACCCGGACCTAATGGAGAATAGATAGTTCTCTGTGCAGTTCTTAACCTTTCGTCTATGTTGACAGTATTTTTTCCATTTCTATCAATCCAAGGTGTTTAACATTTGACACATTAGAAATTTCCTGTCCATTCAAAGTTGCTTTTACAGTATTTTTGTATTTGACAGTAAGAATTTCTGATTTGTCCGGGTTGATTTTAACTAGGTCACGAGATGTATTGAATTCAACGAGGTCCAACATAGCTTGCAGTTCATGTGGTGAGTTTGCGAGCAGAGCAGTATCATCTGCACAAGTTGGAGTCGAGACGTTAATATTTCCAATGGAGGCTCCAAGAGTACTTTGGCTAACAGACTTCAAAAGATCGTTGTGATAGATTTTATATAGCGTCGTTGACAGTTGTGCTCCTTGCTTTGTGCCTTGTTTAAGTTCAAATTCATTGGATAATTGGCCTTCCCATTTGACTTTAACTGTAGATTGTCGGTATAAGTTTCGAAGAAGTAACCAGAGTGGACCCTGTACACCAATGTGGTAGAGTTTGTTAAAAAGTATTTCATGATTTACGCGATCAAACGCTTTCTGAGCGTCCAGCGTTGCTAGGCGTAGAGGCTTGTTTAGTTCCCTATGATGCTCCATAGCCTCAGAGATAATGAAGGCTGCATTCATAGACGATGTTTTTTCTGTAAACCCTCTCTGTAACGGGTGTTGAATAGTGTTAAATATCTTGTCAAGTCTGTTTTTGAGGATTATTTCTAAAATTTTAGCAAATGTATCTGATATGACGATTCCTCGGTAGTTATCTGTGAGAAATTTATCCTTTCCTTTTTTATGTATTGGGTTTAGAATACCACATTTCATGGGGTTTGGTACATCAAGATTTTTGAAGATGTCATTCACAATGTCAACAAGTATGGGCGTTAATTCATCTTTTGCGTATTTAAAGTGTTCACTGGAAATTCCATTCTCATCTGCTGCCTTTCCATTATTCAATGATTCGATTGCTTTCTGTACCTCAGAGTTGTCGGTGTGTTCTAAAGTTTCTTGACCATTCTTGATTCTATTCTCAATAATATTGTTCTGTTCTAGTGCTAGTGTTACTTTGTCATTTTCCTGAAATTCTCTATCTTCTGGGGTTGCGAGTATCTGAAAGTGATCTTTCCAAGCTTCTAATAAGTTTTCTGTTCCATTTACTTCTTTTCCATTTACTTTTTAGGTTTGAATGTTCTCATTTACAGTTTGCCTTTGTTTATTAATTAGAGTATAGAATAGTTTGTCATTTGAGTCAGCCGATTCCATTATATCATTGACATGCTTATGTTTTTGTCTAGCATATGCCTGTCTTTGATGTTGGCGCAATAGCTTCTTTTTCTGTTTTAGTTCTAGTTTGGTAGCACTACATGTTCTATTAGAATTTTTCCATTTATTAAAAGTAATCTTTGCTTCTTTGGAGGATCTCCCTATTTGCGGATTCCATATTCCCCGTCCTGTCCTTTTCAGTCTTTTAAGTTTCATATAATTTGGTATCGAGTGTTTGGCAGCTGTGTGTAGGGCGTCTATGACATATTTCACTTTGTCTCTGACCGTAGACTGTTTTCCTAAGTTGTAGAAATCATTTGTTTTACGCTTTATCTCCTTCCTGTACGTGTTAACATCACATTTCTCCCATTTTGTTTTTGCAGTATAGTGGCTCTTTTTAGTTTTCCTATACTTTCTTGTAATATTAGTTTTCAGAGTCATAGTAATTAGCGTGTGATCAGAGCAGTTCAAACAATTCATTTCATGTACATGGATGTTTTCAATATTTAAGCCGTTTGTGTCTTGGACAAAGAAATAATCAATTTTTGAGGTGAATTTCCCATTATGATGAAAAAACGTATTAGCTTCGCACTGTTTTTCGGTCATTGTTAGTTTCTTTGATAAAGTTATGTAGCAAATGGTCTCTCCCTGTTGCTCGTCGCATTGAAGCATTCATACCTCCACAGAGGATCACTTCATGAGAGTCTTTATAAATTTCAAGACATTCTTCAAGTTCGATCAGCATCTCTTTGTATTCTTCGTCCGAGTTTTTTGAGGTTGAGGGCATGTAAACGTTGATCAAGCATATTGGTTTATTTTCCGTCGCAATTTCAGCTATGATTGTCCTGTCATTACCTTGACTGCTTATCTTTATACTAGAGTTAAGACTTTTCCTCCAGAAAATACAAACTCCACCATAACCACGAATCAATTTGTAATCTAATCTAGGATTGTGGTTGTCAACACATTTTGCTAATACTTCAAAATCTGGATCAATGTCATTCAGTAATTCTTGTTCATAGTTCATTAGCCAATGCTCTTGGCAGCATAGAATATCATGATCTTTTAAGACTTCTTTAAGATACACCTGGTTACTTTTCACGTTTTGAATGTTAATAGAACCCAATTTTAATGCTGTGTCCGTTCCACGCGAGTTGAGGCGCGGCCTCTCTCTAAAAAAGAAAATATGGCGTCTTGATTATTGAGATTTTTTTTTTGATCACCTAAGTTATTTACAGATTGATTCTGTTGAGTTCTGAGGATGTAATCTTCTCGAGGTGTTGGTGTTATTTCAATAATACAATGATCATCCATCGAAGGTTGTTGATATGTGTGAGATGCTACTTCATGAGGCGATGCTACTTCGTCATTTCGGTCCATTACATCTGGGCTCAGGTTTGTATGATCAGGCGTGTGTTGTATGGTCTTCTCATTAACTGGTATCTCGGGATTTGGCTGGTTTGTTGCGGGATTGTGATTGTTGACTGTTCCCATTGTTTGGTTACAAGACGCAGTATGCATGTTTCGATTCAGCTGTGATGACTGAGATGTCTGAGTTTGTGTCTGTACAGGATTCACATAATGCCCTGGTGGAAAGAATGATGTGGTGAACGTGTATGGACCATGCACAATATGCGGACGGTGGGGTATATTATGTATACCTCTTGGCATCCATGGAGGATTCATAGCTCTCATCATTGGTGTGTGGGTCCCTTGAAAATGTGATCCAAGTTGTGCTGTTGTTCCTGTTATTACTGGACCAAGGTACGTCGGAGGAGCATAGTGTGGTAAAGGTCTTGTAGTCACATAAAGTGAAGGTTGATTAACACAAGCATTCTGTATTGTTGGGGGTACAAGCATCATGGGTGGTACCTGATTGTTTGCCGATCCATACTGCATGGTTGGCTTGTAGAACTCATATGGTGTTTGATATGCCGGTGGTAGAAAGGCCTCTGTCGTTGTATAGGGTACACCGTATTGTTGAGGTACATGTTGTCCATATGGTGCATTTGGTATCTGGATTCCTGCTTGGATGGGCTGTTGATCCTGATGCATTCTGTTTCTAAATTTGGACTCTTCTAATTCTTTCTGTAATTCTAATATTTGAATTTTAAATTTCAGGTTTTGACATTCAAATTCATGTTTCATTTTTATCTCTTGCATGTCAAGCCTATGAATGATGTTCAAGTAAATGTTAGACATTTTTCCTACATTTTTCTCTTCGAATACAGAGTTACTCATTTTTAATTCGGCGTTTTCTAAATTCTCAGTTGGGTTCTGTTGCGTAGCGGTTTTTTCATTTTTCTGATTGTGTCTTAGTAATGTCACTGTGTTTTGAAAATCACGAATTTCGGCTTCCAACATTTGTATCGTGGCCTTACAGTCAGCAAGTTGTTGTTCAAGAGCTGATTTTGGGGTTTGCTTTTTAGTTTTCTGATTTTTTGGTATCGCAATCTCTTCGCGAGTAATCACATTTTAGGTAGAATTTAACATCTTGTTATTCTTATTTGCAGTTTTTGATATCTTGACGGATTCTAGTTGTTCAGTTTCTGGTCTTATAGTAATGACGTTCATTTGTCCATGCGTATGTGGAGACTTACTTGCTACGGTTTGTTCACCTGCTTCACCTATGTTACGTTGTTCTTTACTGTCTTGAATATGGCTGTGTGATCTGGTCTCTGATCGTCTAAGGACTGGAGGAGATACAGTTTTCTGATCGACTACTACATGGATAGAAGATTGAGCGTTCAGACATTCCTTTTCATCATTCGAATTGTCATGGTTATGGGGAGTTATCGATATATGAGAATCATTATTTATAACACTAGTATTCAGATTGATATTATCAGCTATCTTCACTTCAGTGTGTGGGCTAACAGATCTAGTTTCTGCTTCATCAGATATGTCTTCATTGATTAGAACTTGCTGAGTTGTGTGATATATTTCATGTTCATTTTCATCGAGCAGCACATGTAAGCTACAATCAGCATTGTCATATGTAGGTGAATGGTTGTTTCTTATTTCAGGGTCTTCGTCATCAAGGCATTTACACAATATGCATGTATAGTCATTTTCACAGTGTTCATAGTTTATGCTTTTTTCATGGCACACTCTATGGATCCATTTTCCACATAACATACACTCTATGCTGGTCTCGCCTTCTGTACCTTCACTACAGACCGTGCAAGGGAAATCTTTATCGTCTTCCTCTGTACAACGCCCAGTTGAGTCATCCAAATTCATCATACCAGTAACATCCTCCTCCGGTGCCTCATGATATTTCAGCTGAGGTATGTGTAATGTTCTTGACCTATGTTTGTAAAAGCTAGCAATACTGATCTGACTATCATCTGCTATCTGTTGTTTCTCTTTAATCTGTAGTGACACTTTCGAGGCACATGTTTCATTTTGCTGGTCAAAAAATGCAGAGCAAACATCATAGATCATACAATTAAGTTGTTCTATAAAGTCATATTTTTCCAGTATTTTACTGATCTTTGGAAAGTCATCTGTAATAAAAATCTTGTACATATGTCCATTTACATCTATTTTGTTTGTGGTGTTGAAGAAATTTACACGGAAAAGTTGCCGACCACCTTTTTTCAATTTTATACAAACAGCTTCTTCTACAATTATTTCAGACTCAATCCCTTTAGCAGTTGAGGCCCTTCTCTTTATTTCACATTGTTTGTCCTCACAATTTGCGTAATATTCAAATGTTTGTGATTTTAGCACCTCATATGCAGCAGACGATAGGTTTTCTATGACAAGGGTACCATGCTTGTCACTTACCTCCATCTTCTTCTGCGGTATAGTTGCACCGAGTAACTTTTTCTGTATGGCCTTTTTGGGGTTAACCTTGTAGTGTAGTTTCTCAGTTTTAGTATCTTGAGTGGGAGTGTAGATGTTCCTGGGGACTCGCAGTCGTTGGGTCCTCTCGAAGCCAGTGTTTTTCACCAGTTGCATCGTGACTGTCTGGATCTTGCGTGTCTATGGAGTGCTATGTACCAAAGTACGGATAAGTAGCAAATAAATGGGTAGAGCCAAAAGTGACCTAGTTAAAATTATATAATTACTAGTTTATTTACTGTGCTATGACACTGAGTAATAATTTATAGAACTTTTTCATATAGCAGTGTTATTTTGAAAGGTTCGCAAACACAACCTGCAACGAATCACAGGTATATAAACAATATAATGCCAGTTCGTTCAAAATAATGTGATCCGGCCTTGCGACTTGAGAATTAATAATTGTTTATGTCACAGAACTGATAGTACACTGGTAAGCACACAAGCAATGGGACACTGCAAAGAACCACAAGTATATAAACAATAGACAATATGGTGATAGTTTGTTCAGAATGATATATTCTGGTCACGCGATTTCAATATTGATAATTGTTTATGTCACTGGATATACAGAACACTGGCAGGCGTTCTACTATTTCAACTTGTCTCTATGAAGGGAAGTACACATATCATCATGCAATATTCGTATGGTTTTTCTTCAAAAATGTTAAAAGTCCCTACGATAATGTCTTAAAGATAAGGGATGCAAGGTTAAATGTTCAAAACTACGAACCACTCTCTTCCGCCGACCTTCAATGCCACGTCACCGGGGTACAGCTACTCATGCATTAAAAAATTTTATCTGTTAAAAAATAAAACCTAAAACCTTTTCACACGGCATCAATGTTCATAAAAGACGATAAGAACAGGATAAAAACAGTTAAAACATTCTTGGTCCTCTTAAAAACTATGACTGTTTAACTAAAAAACAAGATGGCCGACATTGGGAGCGCGTGTTTTTTAACACTCAAACCATGAAAAACATTCTTTTCTCCTTTCATGCGCTTCAAACCGGACAGCAAACGTGAATATATACAGTACCTCAACACATAATGTTAGTTAAAAAAACTATTTCAAACAACGTTAAAACGTTAAAACACTAAAAACTTGTTAAAAATTTGTGCACAGAATTTTTGCGTCCGCTCTCTTCGAATCCTCCCGACCGTTATTATAATTATTATATATAACGTTAAGCAGACAACGAAATGTTAGTGGTTTGTACCCGAAGACTGAAGTTTCGGAATACGTTTGTTGTTTCCCTTCGGCGGGGATTACAAATGAAAACAAACAAGAAGCAGCTTGTATTCTGTTTAAAACACAGTCATACGCATTGTTTGTAAGTGTATATGTATGCCACGGTTATCATCGAGTGTGTTTTATAATGTAGATTTGTAAGAATCATATAAACAAAACCGCTTCAACAGTTTCATAAATTGTGTAGTTAATTATTTATTAAAATTCCTGAGACAAAGCGGCAAATGACTGAACTGTCAATTTTCTATACTCAAACCCGGTTAACTCGCGGGATGGGTTGAGTCGCGGTATTTCATTAGCGCCCTCTGGCTTATTTTTATAAACAAACCTGCGTGACTTTCTTGTCAAATCTGACAGAAAACACCTCTCGCTACAGATTGGAATTGATTTTGGTGATTAAATGTCTTAAAACTCAGACTTAAACATTATTTGAATTTTTATAGTTCAGTTAACTGTCGAAACGAAAAAATACAACATTTCTTGAAAATAATTGTGCTATTTATTTTATTTGATGTCTGAAATTCCATATATTGAACTTGTTATATTCTTTATTGATTGTTACTTTAAATGGTATGTTAGAGTTTTGATTATTCATGTTTAATTTAAAATTGGAGCTGTTTAACCTATTTACCGCAAATTTACCAGGAGAAAAAATAAACAACAATGGCAGACAGTGGTGTTAGATTTGTTTCTGCAGCAGTTTATATTAAAGGATTTTCGTTATAAAAAGGCAGTTGTCAAATACAGTTCAGTTAAAAATGATTGTCCTTTCAATAATTTATCTGATATTTGAAGATCATTTGCTGACACAAGTTAATAGTCCTCAAGTACCGCGAGTCAACGGTTTTGCAGTATAATTTAAGATATTAAAACGAAGTGAAACACCAGCTGCGGGAACAATATTGCATTCTCATTATAAACAATTAGTTGGTCCTTTATTTAAGGCGAGTGACCAATTGCCATAACAGTGCGAAACGGCACAATACAAAACAACATGCATAGAAGAATAAACCTGGGGTCACCGCCTTGGAACAATCAATGCAAAGCATTCAATGCTTGGGGGTTTAAACCGGTTTTAGAGCGCTCAACCTCACACTTGGCCCAGCAATATTCATGATACATATAAGTGTAAATAAGATTTAACCTCATAGCATTGCAACTAAAATTAAACAATAATAAAAGGGAATTAAAATGCATTCAATTTAATTACTCAATGGTAGGAAGGAGACCAGAGCAACAGAGTTCCAACTTTTCGAGGAACAATTAAATGCAATTTCGTGTCAACTGTATCCCTTCTTTTTAGAAAAAGATTTAGAATATAGCATTATATAGTTACGGCAAAGTTGGTGTCTAAATTTACTATTACTTTAGTTGCTAAACAATGGATTGCTATCTGAGTCAGTTATTAATACAGACTTAACTATTTTATATCATCCATTAACATAATATATGATTGCTTGTTTAACATCGGGATTAGGTTAAAAAACCATTATCAGAGAATTGTTTTGTTAGTGTCATAGATAATTAATCACATGGTTAGGGTTTACAAGCCCTATATTTTTAATTGCTTTATATATTTGTATGCCCCCAAAGGGTGGCATATAGTTTGTGAACTGTCTGTCAGTCCATCTTTCCGAAAACTTTAACATTGGTCATAACTTTTGCAATATTGAAGATAGCAACTTGATATTTGGCATGCATGTGTATCTCATGGAGCTGCACATTTTGAGGTGTGAAAGGTCAAGGTCATCCTTCAAGGTCAAAGGTCAAATATATGGCTTCAAAGCGGCGCAGAAGGGGGCATTGTGTTTCAGGCAAACACATCTCTTGTTTCAATAATATTTCTAAATCATATTAGTTTAAACAATAATGAGATTCAGAACAAAGTATTACCCATAATTATGGACCATATCTGCACATTGTTGCACTTGCACATTTCAATCACTTTGTCAAAACATCGCAGTCTACACATGCAGATTAAGCATGTTTTCACAACACCAAACACAAATTCAGGATTTGTCTGATTTTCTGTTAAATCAGTGCAATATATATATAGTACAATACTGTTTCAATAATAAATTATCTAAAAAACCATAACGATACTGATTACAAATGCAGTGTATATGATTTGAAATTAATTGAAATGTCAATTCAATTTTAACCAAAGTTAAAAGATCTCAATTTTTTTCGTATAACAAAGATTATTTTTTTAATAAAATCAATACACCCATGATTTCCATGTGGATGACATGACCTTGGACATGGCAGCATAATTTTGGCACGCTTTTTTTAGGGACAAAGGTTTAAGCTAGAATTTGTTGACATAGCTTTATACCAGTAAATAGGATTATTCATGCACAATTGATTTTTTCAGTGATTTGAGACTGTTCTGTAAAACCTAGTTTATCTCAGTGAAAAAATCCCAATTTTTAGCGTGGCTGTTTTCAAAGAAAACCCGAGGTATTTTCATAGCCAGCTGGTCGTGTCATCCGCAAACCTTCACATTTTGTCAAGGCTTTGAACATTGGCTGTAACATCAAAGTGCTTCAACCTACAACTTTGAAACTTAATATGTAGATGCACCTTGATAAGTTCTACACTCCAAACACCCATTTTGGGATCACTAGGTCAAAGGTGCTCTTGTTTTCCAATGTATTCAAGCAGAATGATGAGTCTCATTTTTTTGTATGTGAAAAAGTTCTGATCTTGTGAAACAAATAAGTTAACAAATTTAATGGACTTTATTCGCTCACCTGATTGCTCAGGTGAGCTTTTCTGAACGGTCTTTGTCTGTCGAACGTCCGTCCGTCCATCCATCCGTTAACATTTGCTCGTAAACACTAAAGGCCACATTTGTTGTCCCATCTTCATGAAACTTGGTCAGAAGCTTTGCCCCAATAAAATCTCGGCCGAGTTCGAAAACTGGGTAGTGCGGGATCAAAAACTAGGTCACTAGGTCAAAAAAAAGAAAAACCTTCTAAACACTGTAGAAGTCACATTTTATGTTCAATCTTTATGTAACTTTGTCAAAATGTTTGTCTTAATGATATCTTAATTGAATTCAAAAGTGGTACCGGTCTGTTGAAAAACATGGCCGCCAGTAGGCGGGGCAGTTTTCTTTATTTGGCTTTAGAGAAACATTGTTAACACTGTAGAAGTCACAATTTTTGCCCAATCATCATGAAAGTTGGTCAAAACATTGATTTAATTGATATCTCGGACGAGTTCGAAAATGGTCCAGATCGGTGAAAAAACATGGCCGCCAGTGGGTGGGGCATTTTTCTCTATATGTATATAGTGGCAGTTTTCCCTATTTGGCTATAGAGAAACCTTGTAAACACTCTAGAAGTCACAATTTTTCTCCAATCATCATGAAAGTTGGTCAAAACATTGGTTTTATTGATATCTCGGACGAGTTCGCAAATGGTCCAGATCGGTGAAAAAACATGGCCGCCAGTGGGCGGGGCATTTTTCTTTATATGTACATGTATTTAGTGGCAGTTTTCCCTATTTGGCTATAGAGAAACCTTGTAAACACTCTTGAAGTCACAATTTTTGCCCAATCATCATGAAAGTTGGTCAAAACATTGGTTTTATTGATATCTTGGACAAGTTCGACAATGGTTTGGATCGGTGAAAAACATGGCCACCAGTGGGCGGGGCATTTTTCTCTATATGCATATAGTGAAAACATGTTAACACTCTAGAAGTTACATTTTTGGCCCAATTTTCATGAAATATGGTCAGAAATTTGTTTCTTTGATATGAGAGTTGAGTTTAAAAATGGTTCCGGCCAGTTGAATAACATGGCCGGCGGGGGGGGGGGGGGGGGGGGGGCAGTTTTCTTATATTTATATAAAAGCTTGTGAACACTCTAGAAGTCACATTTTTTGCCCAATCATCATGAAACTTGGTGAAAAGATTGGTTTTATATATATCACATAATTAATGCCATAATTATTGCCCTTAGATTGTCTAAATTTCCATTATATTGTACAAAATCCTTGTAAACACTCTAGAGGTCACAATTTTTTTTCAGATTTTATGAATCTTTGTCATAATATTTATTTTTGTAAGCAAAGTTTGATGTTTGGTAAGGGGGGGGGGGGTTAACTCAAAATAAAGGCCACCAGGTCAAATCTTACAAAAACAAAATCACTCCATATGCCAGAGTTTTGGTTCAATAATGATGAAACTTGACCAGGATGTTTGCCTAGACAATATCTATGTCAAGTTTGATGTTTAGTAAAGATTGAATGAACTTACTCCTCTCAGGTGAGCGAACTAGGGCCATCTTGGCCCTCTTGTTTAATTCAAAGATGATTTTTGAGGAGTCTTACGGACTTTCTTGACACAAAATTAAGGAGCCTGAGTCTCATTTCCAGGGGTCTCAGACTACTCCCCTTAGTGTCGAACACTGAATATAATATTAAGTTCACAATTGTCTAACAGTGCTAGACGTGTATGTAAAGTGGTTTTGGATCCCTTGGCCTTCATACCATGTTCAACCTGGGTCATTCATCATATTTTATATTATGTATATATGTAGTGAAAACAGCAACAACTACTTAGCAACTAAATTCGTGCAAAACCATAATTGCAATAATTCATCTGCCAGCTATTGACCTTCCAAGGGGTTGGGAGTACTGATAACGGCTTTTTATGCCCCCCTTCGAAGAAGAGGGGGTATATTGTTTTGCACATGTCGGTCTGTCCACCATATGGTTTCCAGATGATAACTGAAGAACGCTTACGCCTAGGATCATGAAACTTCATAGGTACATTGATCATGACTCGAAGATGACCCCTATTGATTTTCAGGTCACTATGTCAAAGGTCAAGGTCACGGTGACCTGAAATAGTAAAATGGTTTCTTGATGATAACTCAAGAACGCTTATGCTAAGGATCATGAAACTTCATAGGTACAATGATAATGACTCGCAGATGACCCCTATTGGTTTTCAGGTCACTAGGTTAAAGGTCAAGGTCACAGTGACCTGAAATAGTAAAATGGTTTCTGGATGATAACTCAAGAATGCTTATGCCTAGGTTCATGAAACTTCATAGGTATATTAATCATGACTTGCAGATGACCCCTATTGATTATCAGGTCACTAGGTCAAAGGTCAAGGTCACAGTGCCAAAAAACGTATTCACACAATGGCTGTCAAGGTCACGGTGACTCAACTTTGAAAAATAGTTTCCGAATGATAACTCAAGAAAGCTTACGCCTAGGATCATGAAACTTCATAGGTAAATTGATCATGACTGGCAGATGAAATAATGATGAAACTTAAATAACTAGTTAAAAATGTATGCCTGTACTCATGAAAGCTTAAAGTATTTAAGAACAACTGCGATAAACTGCTGCATATTTAGAACTGTATATTAGAAAGAAATTCTTTCTATTTTTATTGCACCCCAGCATGTGAGCGCATCTTTTGATATATTTTTCTTGACAAATAAATAAATGATACTTAATGATCACTTTGCAATAAAATGAACATACGGTTACCTGTGAAAATTAAAAATTCAAGATTTTTTTTTTCAGGGGTAAGCCAATACGTCGAAATCAGGAGAAAATATCACCCCCATTTATCTAAGTTTCATTTGTTCAAAAAGCTAGGATAAATTCATTTCGCCCTTTTTTCCAAGTCAATCTATTAACAAACAATACCTGTCAAGCAACCTTTCATTTAAATTCCAGCAAACATAGTTTATTTTTAAAACCCCGTTTTAAGTCAAATAAATCCATCGCAGTAGAATGTCTTATATTTTTCCCACATACTATCCTCTACCAAGCTAATCTATTGATTCTCTATTGAGAGCGCACGCATTCTTCTGGTACAGAAGTATTGATTTATGCCTTTTGAAATGGCCACATGCTGATTGTGTTGAGATCGCACGCATTCTTCTGGTACAGAAGTATTGATTTATGCCTTTTGAAATGGCCACATGCTGATTGTGTTGAGATCGCACGCATTCTTCTGGTACAGAAGTATTGATTTATGCCTTTTGAAATGGCCACCATTCTTCTGGTACAGAAGTATTGATTTATGCCTTTTGAAATGGCCACTATTCTTCTGGTACAGAAGTATTGATTTATGCCTTTTGAAATGGCCACCATTCTTCTGGTTCAAAAGTATTGATTTATGCCTTTTGAAATGGCCACCATTCTTCTGGTACAGAAGTATTGATTTATGCCTTTTGAAATGGCCACATGCTGATTGTGTTTCATGCCTACCAGTATTATGTTACATGTTACATAAATTGTAACACAAGTTATTTCTTCTGCCAGGTTACTGCAGTCATTGCAAATGTAGCCGAGCTCACATTTCAAGATGAGTAAAAAAGGAAGATCATTTGATGACCAGTTTGAGGAGTTTCTGAAAGAGGTTAGCTATTGTTTTAGTGTGTTATATACTGTTATCAGTGCTCTGTAGTGATTGGGACAGCTTGAAGATGAGTAACTTAATTTGTTATGTTAGAAACAATGTCAGGTTTCTTAAAAACTTATTACACTTTATTTATTTATTGTACGCCTGAATTGATTGATCGAGATATATTCATAAGTTAGATCTTCGCTGATTCTAGACTTGTGGACACATCGTGTGAAGATAAAAATGGCATGACGTGTGATGTATACTTAGTCTTAAAGCTGTTCCATGAAATAACAAATGTTTTCAGGATTGTAAATTTTGTTAATGAGGACTTTGGAATGTTACCGTTTTATGACCCCTTTACACTAAGGCGGCAGATAGCAGTTGCACTGAATGTCTGTCTATACATCTGTGCAAAAATTCCTATCTCAGCCATTACTTTGCCATATATTGATGGATTTTGAAATAACTTTGCACAAATTAGACAATCTGTCTGGTGTAGCACCTTTCTCTCTACATTAAGCATCAAAGTCATACTTAGAAGTCAGAGGACTGGTGAAATTTGGCCATAAAAAAGCTTGTGGGGCTGATACTTTGTCATTCATCATGCAATTTTAGAATAGCTTTCCACAAATGACTTTATAGAGGAACTGATTGTTGCATGATAAACTGGCTCAATTCCTCATAGGTCAAGGTCACATTTAGAGGTCAAAATTTGAGTTTGTCCATAAACAGCATAAGCAGATTTGTGAGACAAAAGTGGAATGTGGGGACATACATGCCCTATGGACACATGCCTTGTTTGATTTCTTTTTGTAGTCACTTTCCTCGGAGGACTCTGTAAATTCAGCTCTTATCAACAAGTACCTGGAGCCATCAAAGAAAGAAACAAGACCTTGGTGGGATAATGATACTGGAGATGACGACGACAATGATGACAGAAATAGTGAGTCAAATAGTAAAATGTTCCATAATTTCTCTTTGGACAACCAACATTTTGGACAATCGTCCTCTTAAGTCAAAATTAAGATTTTTGCAAATCTAAGGAAAAATGTTCGTTTCAAATATTGATACGTGTTTAAAAATGAGAAGTATTGTATTAAGCAATATTTGAAGATGTTTTATACAACCATTATAGAACAGACAAAGGAAATCATGACTTGCACAACTTATTTCAGTTCGTTCTACAGTTTATGGAATTCAAATGGTACTCAGTGTTAAAGTTCACGTGCCGCGATTTAAAAATCCCGTAAAACACCTTTATTTATCGAATTTAGTGCATATCTAAACTATTTCGCACCTCACTTCATTTCAAATACGGTGTTATAAGCGAGAACGAATAGAACAAAGTCGCGATTTTTCACACATTCCGATGTTCTCGCCATTATCATTCAAACCGGGAGTGACGTCACATGCACTCAATAACGAACCGGCACTATAAAGTTCGGACAAATGATCTCTCGAACGGATGTATTATCTCTCGAAACTTTAGTTAGAAAAATTGATGGAAAATGGCAAATAATCTTTTTCCGTTCAACCGTGCATGTATGAGTCAGAATTAAGCGACAGTTTGTCAGATTTTTTATGATTCTGACTCGGACAGCGAGGTTTATTTTGTCAATGCTCAAGATAACCATCGTGTTGGGAACACGGATTAGAAATACATATAACTGTGATTCATGCACGTGGCGGGGGAAATATAATTTCTTGATTGTTATTCTACAGTACAAGCTTGTTGAATATCACTTGGTTACACAAAGCACAGGTAAATAATAAACAAATAGAGCGGATACTTGCACCGGTTCTGAATGGGAAGGAATGTTAGTATTTCTAATGACATGAATTTTTATTTAAAACATTGTTTCCAGTTATAATATAAGAGTTTCAGTGTGAACAATTATATTAATTCATTGATAAATACAACTTCCGTTAGAATCACATGATAATCAAAATAATAGCATGGTGTAGGCCCAAGTGGGCAGAGTGGGACTTTTATATGACATGGAGCTGCACCCCTTGGTTAGCTAACCACTCGTCTGATAGTAATAAATTTTATGATTGTTTGTTGATATAATTGGGGTTATGCTAATCTCTTATCTAAAATCATGCTGTGTCTGCAATAATCAACTGTGATATATCCACAGATAAGTCACATGTCATCAGCCGAATAGCCATAAACTCCATGACACTCTGTATGGACTAATACACAACAATGGTAACTGGGGTCAATTTGACTGGTAGCCATGGAAATTCTTGAAACATAAGAAACTTAGAAATCAATCATTGTCTATGTATACATTGTTGTCTGAGGCTATCAAAAACTGGACATTCGAGTAAAAAATGAAAGTGATCTTCTAGATCGTTACATTGTTAACATTGTTTACATGAACCGTTTGCGAAGTTGGAGAAGCTGAAATATTGTTTAACTTGTATTTATGATAATACGCACAAAGTAAATTTAATTTTCGGCTAATTATAGGTGTTAACCGAATTGAACAAAGCACTGAACAGGCTAATTATAGGTGTTAATCTTTGATCGGCGTATGCTATGTTTTAAGGTTTTGCATCTAATTGTATGAAACAATGGCCGTGGTGTCAAATTATATAAAAGCGAACGTCCGCCCTGTCAAACTTAGCGTTAGATAGATTGTCTGTGGGAGCGATTGTTCGGATACCCATTACAGAGAATGCCAAGCTGTTATTGTTTATGAAATCAATCAATTGTACTAATAATTACAATTTGCACAAACCCTCCTCAATTTATATTGCTGTTCCACTTATAAACCTATTTGTTCTTAATAATAAGAGCAGGGTTGTAATTAATTTTTGTAACTAAGCCGTTAATACATACATGCGTATAATATATTATTAATCCATTTCTTACGAGTAACATCATCCTTGGGAAAACCGAATAGACCCTTGTTTCCCTTTCCGCACTATTTTTGCACCCGAAAAAAAACACATGAACAGTAGAATAATGTTTGTCGTGCAAAACACACACACAGAAAAAGCACACGTTTTTTTTTATAAAACTTGTATAAAAAGAACTGTATTAACATAGCACGATATTGAGTGTCAATGTTGACATAAAGCGCGAAGTGTTCACGCTTCGATCCGTAATAACAATGCCAATGGACAAGTTTCCGTGTCATGAGCGTTGAGTGCATGTGACGTCACAGCCAAAATAGGTGGCGGAAATAACCGGGCGGTTTACGGAAAACAAGATCATCGTTTTTTGTATTTTAATATTTTTTGCTATTTCTCTTGATGATACCACTCGTTTTAGAATATACATACTTAGAAAATAGCATTTTTTGTTATAAAATCGGCACTGGACCTTTAAGACATAAATTATATCAAACATGATATGAAATGATTTTGAATTAATTGCTTACATATTATCCTAAAGGAATAAATACTTTACAGCGTAGTTTTAAAATCCCTTTATAATAAGCTTAGCCATTATTGATCAATTCTTGTAGGCATGTGATGTCATATATACACCATACTATTCTAATGTAATTCAAATTGCAATAGGTATTTTGTCATATGGTTAAATGGTCGGACAATGTATTTCGGAAAAAAATGCGTTCATCTTAATGTTCTGACAATTTTTTATGCCCCCGGATCGATAGATCAGGGGTATATTGTTTTTGTCCTGTCTGTCTGTCATTCTGTCCCAAAATTTTAACCTTGGTTAAAGTTTTATAACTATTTATCCCCAAGCTTTTTGAAAAGCGTGAGGATATTGTTGTTCTCTCCGCCGTCTGTCCGTCCTGGCCACTATCTCCTCCTACACTATTAGCACTAGAACCTTGAAACTTACTCACATGGTAGCTATGAGCATATGTGCGACCCTGCACTTTTTGGAATTTTGATCTGACCCCTGGGTTAAAAGTTATTGGGGTTGGGGTGGGGCCAGGTCAGAGATTTTCACTCATGTTTTTATGGTATTTTACATTAACTTCTTCATTTCTACACCGATTTACTTCAAATTGATACTGAACATTTCTTATGACAATACGGTCATTCTCAACTATGCATGGCCCCATTACCAATCCTGGGGCGCCCCCGCCCACAAAGTTCACGCCCACCCAACATGGCCTTTTACTATAAATTCTTCATTTTTACATCAATTTACTTCAAATTGATACTACACATATCTAATGACAATATGGTCAATCTCATGTATGCATGGCCCCATTATCAACCCTGGGGCGCCCCCTGGGTCAAACATGCGGCGTGGGGATATGCGTCGGCCTCTGCCGCGCCATTTCTAGTTTAATATTGAAGAGAGCAACTTGATATTTGGCATGCATGTGTATCTCATGGAGCTGCACATTTTGAGTGGTGAAAAGTTAAGGTCAAGGTCATCCCACAAGGTCAAAGGCAAATATCATTGTATTTTTCTTTCCTAAAACTTTAACCTTTGTTAAAGTTTTGTCATAACTTTTTTAATATTGAAGATAGCAACTTGATATTTGGAATGCATGTGTATCTCACTGAGCTTCACATCTTGAGTGGTGAAAGGTCAAGGTCATCCTTCAAGGTCAAAGGTCAAATTTATTGCTTCAAAGTGGCGCAATAGGGGGCATTGTGTTTCTGATAAACACATTTCTTGGTATACTTGGAAAAATCGCTAACTATTGTAAAGGGACTGTACAGGGCAAGTTGAATAACTCTGGTTGGCGTTTTGATGGAATTATGGCCCTTTTTTGTCTTGGTATCTTTTAATATTTTGTTGTTTTTTTTTGTTTAGATCCACTTTACTTCTGAAGTATCAAGGCTATTGCTTTCAAACTTCAAATACTTCCTAACTATCATGAGGGTACTGTACCTGGCAAGTTGAATTTGACCTTGACCTTTAAATGACCTTGACTCTCAAGGTCAAATTATTAGATTTTGCTTAAATTTCCATAACTTCTTTATTCATGATCATATTTGATTCATACTTTGACAAAACAACATTTACCTGACATACCACAATAGACTCCACCCAAACCAATAACGATCACCCAAGCCCCACCCCAGAACCCCCCCTTCCCCCCCCCCCCCCCCCCCAAAAAAAAAATATAAAAAAATTCTAATTTTTGAAAGATCATCTATTAAATGACCACACACCCACATTATACCCCACTCACCATGATGGCTTACGTTATACTGTCAAGCACTCGAATAGTCGAGCGCGCTGTCCTCTGACAGCTCTTGTTTAATATTAAAGATAGCAACTTGATATTTGGCATGCATGTGTATATCTTGGAGCTGCACGTTTTGAGTGGTAAAGGTCAAGGTCATCCTTCAAGGTCATAGGTCAAAGTTATGGCTTCAAAGCGGGGCAATAGAGGGCATTGTGTTTCTGACAAACACATCTCTTGTTTTTCTTTAAAAAAAAAAGTATTTATAGTATGGAGCCAATGGAGGAATAATATGCTATTGGTTGAGATCCAACTGACTGCTTATCCTGTCTCCACTACATATTAATGAAGGAAATAGCAAATGTTGTATAATATTGTGTCTTTCCCACATAGTGGTTGGAGACAGACTGAAGAGCTGCTTTTTGTTGGTTTGTTTGATAGTAAGTTGTGCAGGATTGGCATCATCATTGCATTATGCTTATTTGTCCTTTTTCTTGTGTAAAACATTAATCAATATCCTAAAAAACAATCGGGTGACTTTTCAAACTAAATTGTAATGGAATATACCGATGTTTTTGTCAAACTCGTTATAAGTATTGTGTAATATTGCTTTGATATTGTTTAGATTACTTAAAACTGCATGAATTTTAAAGCATATTGTTTAATTTTAGAGACAAGTGGGAAAAACTTTCTGAAAAAATCTGGAGATAAATTTAAGAAGACAGAAGTGACGCAAGCTCCGAAAGTAAAAACTAAGAAAGAGGTAAGTTACAATTGATGTTGTGAAATGAATATCAATCTTTATAATTTATATTTCGATAACTGCCACAAATACTGTTTTCAGCATTCGAATACGAGAAATCATCATTTATTCCCTACTCTGTTTCAGTTTAAGTGTCATTCTTGGTATAAGCCTTACTAACGTAAATTTCAAATTATACCATATCCTGACTTCTGCAATTATTACAATTTCTATTAAAAAAACATTGTGTTCTTGAAAGAAAGTGTGTGATTTGATTTGTTTTGGAATGTTAAAAGATATACCGGTAGGGCAAACAAGCTATTAACTAAATAGAATATTACACTTCTATGGTATTAAATAAGTAAGTTTACACCCCTTAACTTAAGTTCTTTGAACATAAGCTTGCAATAGGCTCGAGCCCACTTTTTTTGCTGATTTTATAGCCTATATTTGGTCATATTCCTAATGACTCAAAGTATCTTTTTTTGGCAAATCCAGTCCCCAAAATTCTCAATTCCTGTTTTGACTTTTGAGTTGTTTTTAAAGCTTTTAGGTAAATAAATGTAGCAATTCCGAAATTCTTAAGTTGTTTTTATCAAGTCTACTGATATGTTTTATGAAAAGTAGTTTTGTCCCCTACCAGTTTCACCGGAGGGGACTTATGGTTTGCACTCCGTCAGTCTGTCTGTCAGTCTGTCCGTCACACTTTTCTGGATCCTGCGATAACTTAACAAGTTCTTAATATTTTTTCATGAAACTTGAAACATGGATAGATGGCAATATGGACATTATGCACGTCATTTCATTTTGTTCCTACGTCAAAATTTCTGGTTGCTATGGCAACAAATAGACTAGAAATACTGCTAAAAATGGTGGTTTTATGGATCCTGCGATAACTTAAAAAGTTCTTCATATTTTTTCATGAAACTTGAAACATGGATAGATGGCAATATGGACATTATGCATGTCATTTCATTTTGTTCCTACGTCAAAAATTCTGGTTTCTATGGCAACAAATACACACACAAAATTCTGACAATGGTGAAATTTCTGACAATGCTGGAGCCGGTAGGGGACAAAATTGCTTGGCAATCACTTGTTTTATATAACTTTTATCAATAATCTAAGATAGCTTTACCATTAGCTAAAATAGCCCATGGCTTCTGAAATCTCAAATTGGCTTCTAAACTGGTTAATTATTTTTAAATCAAGCAGATTTTAACACTTTCTGTCTGAGCTAACATTCTAACGGTAAACCAACAAGTATTTTGGCTACTAGTTCAGATTTCTTGGCGCAAACATAGATAATGATTCATATTCAGTGCTCCAGCTAGGATTTGAAAAGGGCAGGGGGGGATTTTTTGTCAAAAGGGCACTTTGGACGCGCAGTATTTTGTCAAAAGGGCACTTTTGAGTGTGCGGGCGTTTCTGGAATGCTTCCAATTGCATGTTAATTTATATGTTATTAATAATTGTTTCAATAAATTATTCCCATCATAATTAAACAATTCAACTTTTATGACTACATTGAGGAATAAATTAAATACAATGTATTTTAATAAGAGATTAATTTATCATCATATGTAAAAAAAATAAAAAAAAATTTGTTTTTTTAAAGGGCAGGGAGAGGGGCCCTAGGAAGGGCAGGGCGGAGGTTCGGGAGGGCAGGGCAGGGCGCCCTTCGATTTAGGCCTAGCTGGAGCACTGCATATTGTTTAAACTAAACAATAATATTTTTATCCAAAATATTTAGCTACTTGACACTATCATTTCCAATTTGACTGGTATACATGTAGGTCATATTCCCAAATGGTTAGGAAAAGCCTTGGATATATTTGCCGGGCTCAAGTTCTTATTTTACCTGTGCAGGTTTGCACCATGTTCTCATCTGAAGTAATAAGATAAGAATCCGTACTTGCTTAGTTAAAATGTTTTGATTCCCGGAACACCATCAGGGTTAATTAACAAAAAAATTGACCAGAGTTGACACATTTGTATTGAGAATGTTTTGTTTATTTTGTTTATATATTTGGCATTGTTACCATTTTTAACAGTATTTAAGTCATATTAGGCCGGTCAGTTAACCGACTCACATATATTCTGGGTTAGCTGGTTTACCATTACAAAGTATGTGTGTCGTGGTCTGAGAAAACTGGGCATAATGCATGTGCGTAAAATGTCATCCCAGATTAGCCTGTGCCATCCACACAGGCTAATCAGGGACGACACTTTCCGCCTAAATTGGATTTTCGCTAAGAAGAGACTTCATTTAAACGAAAAATGTCATAAAAGCATAAAGTGTCTTCCCTGATAAGCCTGTGCAGACTGCACAGGCTAATCTGGGACAACACTTTACGCACATGCATTATGCCCAGTTTCTCAGAACACTACTCATATAAATGTTCTTATGCATGTAACTCACAACAGCCCTTCTTCAATCAGAGGTTGCGGGAAAATGGCCAAAGAATGGCTCTCATGACCAAATACCACACAAGGAATGTGGCAGGATCAGGGATGGAGCCTTCGATCCTCGACTTTGTAGTCCAGCATTGTACCAACATATCTAGCCAGCATGGTTACAGTGAGGATTTAGAAGTTTAGTGGAACATCTGAAGGCGAATTTCTAAGATTAGGGCCAAGAGATAAAGAGACCCTGCTTATTAATATCCCAGAAACATACTAGCATTATGTTCTATATGTATGATAGGTGTATAATAATTCATTATATTTTATTGTGTGATTCCAGACCAAGCCAAGAGGAAAGGCAGAGGCATCGCTTAGCAAAGATTCTTTAGATGATAGTAAGTGACATATAACATGAAACCATTTATTTTCTATATAATTACTGCTTTGGGACATCATAGGGTGTTATAAACATTCTGTGTGCATTTAACAGTACACTTTTGCTTTGATCAGCAGATGGTGCATTATGGCATATACAGGGATCACTTGATTATTAAATATTCCAATTGCATAATATTTTAACAATGGAGAAAAGAAACTTCTGTTTGCCTTCAACATTTCCAATTATTGAATTATCAGTGTACCGATAGTGTTGTATTGTTGATAATTTACCAAGAGTGTTGTTATTTTTAGCTCGGCTATTTTTGGAGAAAACCCGAGATATTGTCATAGCCAGCTTGTCATCCGCCGTCCGCGTCATGCTAAAACCTTAACATTTTGTTAACCTTTTGAACATTGGTTCTAAATTGAAAGCGCTTCCACTTGCAATCTTAAAACTTCATATGTAGCTGCACCATGATGAGTTCTACATGCCACACCCATTTTTGGGTCACTAGGTCAAAGGTCAAGGTCACTGTGACCTCTTAAAAAAAAAATTCTGACAAGCTTTCATTTATTCAAAACTGCACCTGCAGCCGAGCATTGGCACCCGTTGTGCGGTGCTCTTGTTACAATGTACAGGTACTCATAGTGTTGTTATATTGATAGTTCACCAATTTTGTTGTGATTTTGATAATTGTTCATGTTCACGTACATGTAGTCCTTGAAAGAGGTTTAAGTACATGGACGACCGATACTGGTGAATGCTTCTATGAAGGGTTCTTGTTCATCATCGACTCAACTTAACTTGATTTTTGGAATGTGCATTACCTTTGAAAAATCATTCAGTAATTCATACATGTTGGTCATTAGGGCTCATACAGGTCAAAAATATTTATTGGTTTGGGTCAGCGGGTCAACATTAAATTACCCAAGAAAATTTGGGTCCGGTCAGATATGTTATAAGGTAATTCAAATATAATTAAATTAATTTTCATAACATGTGTTAGCGCATTAGATATTAAACTGTTTGTCAAGTCAGATCATATAGAATGTAATTATTTCTATTAGTTTTATGTATTTACACGTAATTATGAATGGAATACTGAACAGCATATAACAATTTATTAGATAAACACAACATTGTGGAACATTGACAGCAAGTGCCTGTCAAGCAAGTCAATATGTAAACATCATTTACTTGAAATAGAGATAAAAAACACAGAAACAATAACTCACCAAGCAAAAATAATGATTCTCTTACTTTGAGGGGAGAAGCCAAAATATCATCTACTGTCAGCTCTAACTGCCGTTTTGATGATGAAGTTGATCGTATTTAATATACAAGTTTCGTTTTAAAACAATGCATTTTTTTATTTGAATATGGGATAAAACTCGACATAAATGCTTCTTTTTCGTCACTTTTACTTAGTTATGAATATTTGCAATAGAAAAAAATGCTTAAAATCATAAAGAAGCTAATTTTACTGCTCTTGTTTCACCTATCTGTGTTTTGAACATAAAATATTCTGTCTTGTAAATAGCAGCCCAAACCGGTATTGTTGGTATTTACAATGACCCATATGAGCAGGTATTTTTTTGACATGCCTAATCGTGTTTTTACGGGTTACCGTTTGAGCACTATGGGTCATATACAGAAATGTAATTTGCCTTGTCGTTTTTTTACAGTATCGGAAAAATCGGACGAAGACATACATGGGGACTTTCGCAGGTATGTTTGATAATAATGTATCAGAAAAGCCTATTTGTGTAAACAAAATATGCTGTCTAGTATCTGGTTATAAAAATGCAAGCTTATATTTACCTTATGCATTGAACTGCTATTGTTAACATTTGGTTGACAATTTATCAGTTGTTGTCTTACATAGTAGACTTGTATAACTGTCACCAATGGTATATAATATAAGAAAGATGTTTTTAAAATAAAATCATTTACATTTGGAACTAAACAAGCTATACATTAAGAACCAACACTTATCACAAAACCGTCATTAGAAACCAAATAAGCTTAATTCTAACACGGCACGTGCCAAATTTCATAGAAACAAAGAAGAAACTCAACCATGGGCTATTCTGCAATAATTATGGGTGGAGCTTATACACCGAAAGCACGCGCTGTAACTAAACAAAACATGCCGATACATTTTCCACAAGCGTAATAATTGTAACATATACATTGTTGTTATAGTTGTAGCTGTAACACACTTGTGTTAATTAAAAGTGTACAATGTTAACATGTAAGTTTACACAAGTTGTTGTTGTTCTTATTTAGCAAACGGGTGAAATGATACGGGTTTTTTTGTCCAGTTTGGCTGTTATTGAGGGCGGAGATCTGATCGACAGAACAGCCGAAAGTCATTTTTATGAGCGGAACTTCACATAAAATAGTACACGAGAAAAAATGATCTATTGTATAAATCTTGAGTAAAAACCGTGTTAGAATAGAAATAATTCATGTACGTTATAGTTTGTTGTCAAATAACCCACGGCCGGAAGTTTAGATGCGTGGTTTCAAATCACTCGTGCTTCACACTCGTGATTTAATCCCTACGCATCTAAACTTCCGGCAGTGGGTTATTCGACAACAAACTATAACATTCACGAATTATTTCTTAATTAAACTTGATTAAAAATTAATATATAATATTTTACATATGTCTTACTATAGGTATGAACTGTGAGACCAACTTGGAAGTACTAAACTAAATTATCATTCTAAAAGTGAATGTTTTTTAAAATTATACGTTTGTTAATATACAAGATACAAACTTAATAGTTACTCATAGTTTTACCAACATTTACTAATAGTTTTCTGTCTGATTTCAGACCGCAGGTTCATCTTCCATCGGACAGCCATGATAGCATAGATACAGGTATGTACAGGTCAAGCTTGAAATAGGAAATGGCTGTAATTTATGAGTTAGCCATTAAACTTTTCAATTTTTTCACCATTTCAAATAAATGACCAAAACATGTTAAATCAGACGTTTTGATTAAATATTCTGGTTATTGGGAAAAAGTATAGGGGTTTATTCTCCACATTTAAACATTTATGATCAGACTGATGTAAACTGGAATACAATAAGATATCCTGCAGGTCAATAAATAACTGGTATTGAAATGGTGATCACAACTTAAACCTCGAGTTTTTTCTTGCAGTTAACACATCTATTTCTGTTTTCATCTTTGGGTCAAGTGGGGTCAAAAACTAGATCATCGGGTCAAATATTCCAAAATTGGTGTCAGTGAACACAATTAAGTGATTAAGGGCAATCATGGACCTCTTGTTATTTAATAGAAAAATTAGTGAGACTTTTAGGCCATTGTTTTCTACCTTCCATGTTACTGTTTTCAGCTGAACTTCTCAATGACAAGAGTTCTCCGGCCAGAATTGGGATGGATACATTGGATGAACTAAGAGACAAGGAACAGTTCTACAGAGTAAATATTCAAACCTTTATAAATACATGTAGTTGTGTACTGTCACCTGCCATAGCTTGAGACATACCTTATGCTGAATTTTAACGGGTATAAATGATTTTTTTATGACATTGATAGTTTGATGTTCAATGAAATGATGTTATGAATGAAAATGATATTATCTGTTTAATTATTTTAAGCAAACAATAAATAATGAATATTGAACAAAATTGTTGATCTGCTATAATTAACCAGTACAATGACCAACACCCACATCTACATTATTTCAGGCCGAATAACTGATAAGAGGTTGGCACAAATGCAAAACGTATCATTTAATTTTAAATAAAGCAACAGACTATAATCTAAACTGAATACTAGACTTAAAGAACAATTCAAGTGCCAAAAAAAATGAGCATATGTTAAGTCAAGAAATGCTGATTAGAACAATGCATGGTGAAATTACTGGATTTGTGTGAAATAAAATAAGCAAGCAATGCTGACTTGATATTTTTGGCAATTTGTGTAAAAACAAGCAAAAGTCTGGCAGCAATCTTACATTCACAGAATTTTGAAATTTAACTGAAAGAAAAACTAGCGTAACGCCTTTTTTGCACATGTTGTGTCATGCCTATGTTATTAAAATCCTTGGTTTGAGAAAAAAGCTAAATAACATGTTTACACCATGAAACCGTGTTATTTCAATAGAATAAACAGGATATAGAAAAAATTGCAGACATGAAAATGTTTTATCCACTTTATAGGAAGCATTCAAATCTAAAGAAGCACATGTTTAACATAGATTATTGGGAGCATTACAGTTCTTACAAACACATATATTTCCCGCTGGATATACTGAACACTGCAAATCTTACAAACACACATTTCCTGCAGGATATAGAGAACAATGCAAACGGAAGTGTGGACTATGGCAGGCTGAACCAGGACCTGAGCGCAACCGGTCACACCATGACACCCGAGGGTCACGCCCGCAATGCTGCCACCCTCGCCGCGCTGAGGGACATTGAGGATGAGGAGGAGGAACATGACAGACCTGGTACCCAGCTCCATAGTGACAAGGTAGTGTGGACTTTAGCCTTGCTCTGTGAAAAGGGGGTTTAATGCATGTGTGTAAAGTGTCAACCCAGATTAGCCTTTGCAGTCCGCACATGCTAATCAGGGACAACACTTTCCGCTTCATTAAGGATGAGGAGGGGAACCTGAAAGACCTGGTACCCAGCTGCACAGTGAGAAGGAGTGGTTATTTGTGAAGATCTTTATTTTTACTCATAAATGATCAAATATATAATATTGTAATTTTTTTAAATTATCTCATTGTTATGTATTAAAAATTATTTCAGTGTTATATATTTAAAATTCTGTCAATGTTATGTTTAAAATTTCCGTCATTGTTACATATATTAAAAATTCTATTATTTTTAAGAATTAAAATTTTGGCTGTTGTGTGTATACAAAAAGTTCTGTCATTGTTATGTGTAAACATTTCTGTAATTGTTATGTTTTATAAATTATGTTATTGTTATGAATGAACAATTTTGTTATTGTAAACATGGGTACTTAATGTTATAGTTCTTGCTCTATAAGTTAAACCTGCTTGGTAACAAAACAAGCTAATTTCTTCTGATATAGGAGCATTCAGAACAGAAGCCCAGTATGCTGTCCAAAGGTATGTATTTCTAAAAATATAATCTTCAAAATGACAGTAAAAAAAAATAAGATTTAGATTTTTAGATTTTTACACTAACAATAATACATTATTTTCTCTCACTATTTACATAGAGGATATTTGGTGGATTTGGTGGAATATCGATTTTAGTTAAAATTGATTGTCCAACGAATCCAACAAATTTTCTTTTTATTTTTTGTAAACAAATGATTATTTTTGTATCTAAACTGGAGAATCACTCTCAAATAATGACATAAAATAACGTCATTTCATAGTAAAACAGTGAAAATTATTGATAATTTTCACTTTTAATTTTCACTGTTTGGAACATTGAATTATCACTTTTAATTCACTGATATTTCTCTATAAACCACAGGAAAGCATAAAATAAAATGAAATCTTTCTCAAGGAGCTTTAGTAATGAGAAAGCTAGTGAAAGCCTCACCTGAGGAAGTTTCTTAGATATCTACATATATAAGGAATTAACCTCCAGTAAACTGAAACACTTTCTGTATGTCAACTCATGCTATAATATGCTTTACACGTCTTGTTGGCAGTATCATTGCTGGACTCGCTGGAGTCTACGATGAACACGACAACTTCCCCGCAGGTTGGGCGGGGTACACTCAGGGACGCCCAAGACATGCTGGAGGAGAGAGAGGAGGATGAGTGGGATGGGTATGGGGCGGGGAGAAACAGGAATAACAACAGTGGGCCAGAGACACTGAAAACTGCTACAGGTGGGTGGGGATGTGAGATCAGAATAGTAGTGATAATTGTGATTAAGTGCTTATGATGATGATGGATTGTGAATGTGAAAAACTGCTACAGGATGGTAGGGAATGTGAGACCAGGATAGTAGTGGTAATTCTGATGGAGTGCTGCTGCTGATGATGATGGATTTTGAATGTGAATTGAAAAACTACAGGAGGGTAGAGAATATATAACACTGCTACATGAGGGTAGGGAATATAATAAACTGCTACATGAGGGTAGGGCATATATTAAACTGCTACAGGAGGATAGGGAATGTTTAAAACTGCTACAGGGGGATAGGGACTATTTAAAACTGCTACATGAGGGTAGGGAATATGTAAAACTGCTACAGGAGGATACGGAATGTTAAAAACTGCTACAGGAGGATAGGGAATAGTAAAAACTGCTACAGGAGGGTAGGGAATATTTAAAACTGTTACAGGAGGATAGGGAATATTTAAAACTGCTTCAGGAGGGTAGGGAATATGTAAAACTGCTTCAGGAGGGTAGGGAATATGTAAAACTGCTACAGCAGGGTAAGGAATGTTTCAAACTGCTGCAGTAGGGTAGGCAATGTTTAAAATTGCTACATGTGGGTTGGGACTATTGAAAACTGTGATATGTGGGTAGGGACTATTGAAAACGGCTACAAGTGGGTGGAAACTATAGATAATTGTGACCATGGAAAACGGCTGCAAGTTGGTGGGGCTATTGAAAAGGTCAGAGAGAGAATTCAGGAGGTGGTAGTGATGATTACAAGGGATTTTTGTTGATGATGACAAATAAAATATTGATAGTAGTGATGGTGATGTTGATTATGATGATGAATATCATTATGGTTGATGATGATGATGATGATGATGATGATGATGATGATGATAATGATGATGATGATGATGATGATGATGACAACTATAATGTCAAAGAAAATAATGATGAATTATATTAATAATTATTATAATGTAAATTTCTTTATTATATTAGTAGGAAATGATAACTGATCATGATTGTGGTTACGATGATATTCACCCATCACAACCCTATTGCAGGATTTATAGGCACAAACACCAGCCAGGAAATAGAAGCCCTACACAAGGCCCTTGAGAAGGTGGGGCTCTCCGCTACCCTTGGCAACGACAGTCAGCTGCTGGACCTCTCCTCGCAGACTGCGGACCGAGAGAGGGAGGATCTTGTGAGGAAACTGCTCAGCACACCCGCAGGTTAACAATAGGGCTTTTCTCTGTCTGTAGGTTCCTGCTTTTTATATTGGAAATTACAAACATTACTCACATGGTCTTTGGAATGTTACAGGTTTTGTTTCATTTTAATATGAAGATATAGGGCTTAACATGTGTGATTCCCAAGTGAAATCATTGAAATAAATTGAAGATTAATTTGGAAATGATTTCAGGGTCTTTTTAAACCACTTGATATTATGGCCATGAATTTGTAATTTCAATAACAATTTACGTTAAAAGAAGAAAATGTGTAATTGTTTGATAATTAACATTTGAATAATTATTCTAAATAAGTAAAAAACAAAATGTTTTTACATTGTCAAAATTGTTCATTTTTACAATGATCATCTCTATTTCCAAAAAAGGAAAAACTTAAACAAATCATGAAATGGACAGTTTGACTGGGGACAAGGTTGCTGTTATTTGGTATTGAAGAATTGTTTGTAATCAATATCTTGAAAACAAAGGTAGCAAATGAAATGAAACTGTATACATTTATTCCTTTGCTGTGGGAATCTGAAATGAGATGGGAGAGATCAAAGTCAAGGTCACTGAAAATAACAATAGAAAATTGGCTAAATATCTCGAGAAGAAATTGACCTATTATGACGCAATCATATATACATTGTACAAAATCTTCATTTGTGTTTGCATCTGAGGCACAAAATGCTTTCCTCTCGAAATCAAGGTTTATGTTTCTCATATGATATTTTGCAAATTTGAAAAATACTAAATATCTTGCCTACAAAATAAACAGTTTCATCCAGAAAAAAACACTTAAGAAACTCTGACAAAAACAAGAAATGCTATGTCCGCTGTCGTCTGACAGCTATTGTTCATGTTGCTTGTAATTTCATCGCAGGCAAGCAGCGTAACATTTCTGAGATCATGAAAGAACTGGAGGACTATGAGACCAAACTGGATAAGAAATCTCAGCCTGGTAAGCGTTGAACATGCATTAATAATGTGTACTCAATAACTTGAAAATATAGTTTGTGTTCATATGTTTCATATGCAATTGTTAGTGAACAGTTTTTATAAAAAAAGTACATACACTGATAAATATCAGAATATATCATTTTGAAAAGTCAATTACAATTAGATTATGTTTTTGTATTACACATGGTCTATTTATTATTGTTTTTGGCAAAAATTTACCAGTTGGTTTCATATTGGTTCATTTTACCCCCCCCCCCCCCCAAAAAAAGCTTGAAAGAAGGTATACTCATGAAACCAAGTAAGATGGTTGTTGTCCCCTACCGGTTTCACCGGAGGGGACTTATGGTTTTCGCTCTGTGTGTCCGTCAGTCCGTCTGTCTAACTTTCTGGATCCTTCTATAACTTTTAAAGTTCGCAATATTTTTTCATGAAACTTGAAACATGGATAAATGGCAATATGGACATTATGCACGTCATTTCATTTTGTTCCTACGTCAAAAATTATGGTTGCTAAGGCAACAAATAGACTAGAAATACTGCTAAAAATGGTGTTTTTTTCTGGATCCTGCGATAACTTTAAAAGTTCTTCATATTTTTTCATGAAACTTGAAACATGTATAGATGGCAATATGGACATTATGCACGTCATTTCATTTTGTTCCTACGTCAAAAATTATGGTTGCTATGGCAACAAATAGACTAAAAATACTGTTAAAAATGGTGTTTTTTTCTGGATCCTGCGATAAATTTAAAAGTTCATAATATTTTTTCATGCAACTTGATACATGGATAGATGGCAATATGGAAATTATGCACGTCATTTTATTCTGTTCCTTTGTAAAAAATTATGGTTGCTATGGCAACAAATAGACTAGAAATACTGCTGAAAATTGTTGTTTTTTTTCTGGATCCTGCGATAACTTTAAAAGTTCTTCATATTTTTTCATGAAACTTGAAACATGGATAGATGGCAATATGGACATATGCACGTCATTTCATGTTGTTCCTACATCAAAAATTCTGGTTGCTATGGCAACAAATGGACTAGAAATACTGCTGAAAATTGTTGTTTTTTTCTGGATCGTGCGATAACTTAAAAAGTTCTTCATATTTTATCATGAATCTTGAAACATGGATAGATGGCAATATGGACATTATGCACGTCATTTCATTTTGTTCTTACGTCAAAAATTCTGGTTGCTATGGCAACAAATATAAAAAAAGAAAAAAATTCTAACACTGGTGGAATTTCTGACAATGGTGGAGCCCGTAGGGGACATATATTGCTTGGCAATAGTCTTGTTCATATCATTTTGTGTCCTTTGAACTAGTTTTTCATTTTTTTGTGTTTCATAAACAAGAATCTTCTAATGCTTTATATTAATAATGAGTAGTGCTGGAACATGAAAATTTAAATTTCCATCTGGGATAAGAGTTTAAACATAGAACTACTGCATTTTTATGCCCGGGGGTATATTTTTTTTTGGCCTGTCTGTCTGTCATTCTGTCACAAAACGTTTACCTTGCATTTAAGTTTTGCAATGACTTTTGCAATATTGAAGATAGCAACTTGATATTTGGCAAGCATGTGTATCTCACTAAGCTGCACATTTTGAGTGGTGAAAGGTCAAGGTCATCATTCAAGGTCAAATGTCTTAAAATACAATCCAAGGGAAGTAATTAGCTTTAAAATTTCTAAACCTGCCAAATGATATATTGAAATTTTATTTCAAAGCTGCGCAATAGGAGGTGTTGTGTTTCTGACAAACACATCTCTTGTTTGTTGTTGTTTTTTTACCCGAAACTTTTCCGGGTTTATATTTTTTAAGGGTCCTAATGAGAAAAATAATCTTTTGCAAACTGGCAGCCAATTTGTCTTTTAGCCAGCTACTTTCTGCCTATACTGAATTTTTGTTTACAAGAGACTTCCTTTAAACGAAAGATAACGAAAGCAGAAAGTTTCTTCCTTGATTAGCCTGTGGGAACTGCATAGGCTAACCTGGAGCAATACTTTATGCAGAGAGTGACTCATTTGTTAAAAGTTCCAATGGCCAGATATCCATGAAACATAATGATTTTTTTCGACATGATGCACAATAATGTTATACAGTTTTTAAATATTTTCTTGAGAAATTAACAGTGGATTTTATTTGACAAGCTTGTGGCCATTGTTAACTGAACTGCTTCTAATATAGGGCAGATTTTAATAAAACTTAATACATTTCATTTACATGATGAGAAATAGAGTATGTTGTTTTTTTCATATTTGAATCAAATTGGCAAACTAATAGCATCTTTGATAAATAATAATAATTTGATCCATTTTTTTTCAATTTTGGTTTAATTAACATAGAACTTTTCACACTTCATATTCAGAAAGAAGTAGAGCGTGGAATAATGTTTGGGTTGGTCTCGCTCAAGATGGCTGACTGGCAACCGTATTTGATAAAGTGTGTTTTCTGAAAATAGATCATTCTTCCATTTGGCCATGCAATGTATAATTTAAAAACCTCAACATCTGTGTCAAATCGTTATTTTAGTGTATAAATCACCTTAAGTGAATTAGGCCCCACTTTTGCCATATGCTTTAATAACAAGATGTCCATTTGTGTGTTCAAGGTCATGAAGCAGCAGCAGACATGGAAGAGTTACGAGGCTTCGATCTCTCGCCAGCCCATCCGTCAATGCTGGAACAGGAAGTCTCACAAAGGTCAGCTATTGTTTTGACATGAAATGTAAATAAAATAAAAGTGTATTAACTCTGTACCACTCAGATAAACAATTATAGGTTTTGAAGTCTCCTAGACAATCAAATTAAATTGAAGACCTTTGTTACTAGCTTCATGTCTTAAAGCTTTAATATCCAACCCTAAGGTACTGATGAGCAGCAAACAGCATAAAACCTGAACTGAACAGACATCGACTTACTCGCAGGTTGTTCTGGTTTTATGCTTTTTTCTTAACGCCATTTTCAATTTGCTTCTGAGCTGAGGAAGGGTTACAAACTTATTCATTTTGAGGTTCATAATAATGAGCATTCAATTAACTCTGAATGTAAGCCAATGGAAAAGTTCATTACAAATTACATGTAGCTGTAAACTTCAATGGTTCATTGTAAGTTACATTTGAAGATAAAGCTGGATTATAAATCCATACTTAATGCAATATTTTTACTTATTTTTTTCTAGAGGAGATTTGTTATAATTTGCCATAACCGTATCTCATTTCAACCCCAAACCTTGACATGCAAAACGATCAGTGAAGTTAAATAAGTTGCACAAATAATTAACCCTTTCCCCCATTAGAAGCAAAGTGAAAATTGCTTTTGCAGCCAGTATAAAACCAGAACAGCCTGCGAGTAACTTGCAGACTGTTCAGGTTATATTCTGTTTGCTGCTCATCAGTAACTTAGAGTTTTAAAACTTGAATTTAGTAAGAAAGATTTTTAATTTAAACTTGAATTTAGTACGAAATGTTTTTAATTTAATGTACCTTTCTAAAGGACTACAAATGCATCAAAATATGTATCTAAGTGGTAAAGGGGTAAGATAACTGTGCTAACATTCCAGTCACAGATCCCAGCGTGGGGACAGTTCCTACCGAGGGTTTGACACGTCTCACACTGAGGACACTGAGATGTACAGACCAGTCATTGAAGTGGTGGGTGATTGGAGACCCTAGTCATGCTTTATCAGTTTGCATTGATATTAGTGATATAATGTTTTGAAAGGGGTTAGAAGATTTTTTCACTTAAAATGGAATATTTTCATTCTGCCCTTTTTGCTTGCCTTTGATTATATCAAACAGGGAATACAAATTTATGTATGTCATCATGGAGCGGGAGGCATTAAGCATTTCACCTGTCCATCTTTCCTTTATCGTATGTTAGTTCGCTCTGAAGTTTGTGTTGTTTACTTCTCTTTAATTTATGGGTGGTGCTAGCTCAAAGTTCCAGAGTTAAATTACCTTACTGTGTAGGTGATTGCAAAGAAAGGAATTTAAGCTGTGACGAATTTTGGCAGAATTTGGTTTTGTGTCTGTTTTTCCTCAATAGAATTAGTAGCCAAAAAATGTTGTGTTTTTAACAAGCCTTTGACTACTAGGTGGATCTAGCTCAAACTGTCACAGTTTATGATGTATTTATGATGTGTATATCAGGGTTCGCACAGACCTTGAAAAGTGCTTGAAAATGAAGGTTTATCTTGGAAAGTGCTTAAAAACGATCTGGAGTGCTTAAAAGTGCTTATTTTCATCCATAGCCTTGAAAAGTGCTTAGAAAGTGCTTGAATTTGGCTGGAAAAGTGCTTGAAAATGAAATAACAACAATTAAAAATGTTAAAAACAGATTCATTATTTCCAAGCTTTCACATTATTTCACGTCATATCGATCCGATGATATTGATCGCTCCTCCTATCTGACCCACGCCAATTTTCGCGCGCTTTTTATCAGAACAAAGAAATTCATTTATTTCTTGTAGAAGTTGTAACCTAAAATATCTGTCGCCAATGGGTCTACTTTGTTGTTGTTTTTTGTATGCATTATGCAATTACCGTGCTGACAAGTTGAAATATGCCAGTGAATAAGTGCATTTTTCAGAAAGGGTTGCTTTTGAAGTATACTTGGGTTATTGACAACGCCAATTCTAAGTATGCAGAACAGATATAGAGATGGCTAGTATAGGGGAATCCGCGTCGTAAAGCCACCAGAAGAGTGAACATTTAGAATACATATTCAATACAAATAACGGGTTTTGTTTTGGTATGTGTAATGCCTTTGGTCAATTACGGTACTATATCATAATGAAATATCTTACTTTTGATTAAAACAGTTGTTACGGTATCAGGGTAGTGCAGACTGTTGTAAGTCACAAAGAATGTTAAGCAAGAAGGGACCAATTTAGCAAAAATGTTGTCAGTATAGGACACTAAAATAATATACATTTTTCAGTATGTCGGATTAAAAAAGTGATTGAATTTGGATTTTTTTCCCTTGAAAAGTGCTTAAAAAGTGCTTGAATTTCATTCAAGAAAATCTGTATGAACCCTGTATATGATAAAAAGGAGAGGAATTTTGACTGAGACCGATTTGGGCTCAATTATTGCCCTTTTTCCCACTGCAGAAAATAAAGAGGATTTGTTGATGTCCAAAAATGTGTTGTGGGGGCATCAGAGTCTGTTACACATGTTTAGTTTAGTTTGCTTGCAACACAATTCCAAAAACTTTTCTTTGAAATTAGTTCAATAATTCGCTTGTGGCGTTACTTTTATGGCAATTTGCTTCTGACCATGCCCTGTTCATCCGTATCACAATAACTTTACTTTGACCTTGACCTTGTAATAGAAATGAGCTTGCTAGCGCCAGCTTGAAGCATGTTTGTTAATCAAACCCAGATTCTTGTTAAATATTATTATTAACATGTTAAAATGATGTATGCATTGATTTGTAGTCAGAAGACCCAGAATTTCAGTCTCGATTAGTAAGTTGTGTGCACAAGACTAACTCAGTGTTGCAGTGAGTTAAATGATAAATGTGTGAATACATGTAATTGCCAAATTAGGAACTTAATAAATAGGCTAGTCACATCAAATTTTTCATGAAATAATTACTGGATGGTTTTGTGGTTGATTTAGGTGTATCTTCATTCACTTAACACAGATGGAGTCTTAATTTCGAAGTTTTACTTCATATACTTAATATCTTAGTTTTACTTCAAATGATCAATTTCTAAGTTTTATTTCAGATTTTGTAATTCAAAGTTTTACTTTAGATAATCAATTTCAAAGTTTTTCTACTGATTTTTTTTTTCAAAGTTTTTATTCTGTTGATCAATCTCTAAGTTTATCATCTAATACCTAATTTCAAAGTTTTACTTTAGATGATGTTTTGCTAAGTTTATCATCGAATACCTAATTTCAAAGAATTACTTCAGATGATCAATTGCTTAGTTAAACGTCAGATACTTAATTTCCAAGTTTGATTCATCATATAACTAGATTGTTTGCTGTGAGATTATGTGTGATTTTCATGTGCATTAATGATGAGAAGAAGCATTTCCCATGCAGATTGCTAGTAACAAAAAGTATATTATCTTGTCGGATGACATCTGACGATTTTGTTGTTAACTTTATGTGTATGTTGGTAAAGATATTAATTTCTAGCTCTGATGCTATGATTGGCCTTACCCCCCAAGATCTGTGACCTAGCATTTGTTCATGTGTTTCCTACGATATAAACACAAGATTTTGCTTTTTAGTATGTATTTTGGAACTGTTGGTACATATTTTGATAGGAACTTTTTGTTTTCAATCCACTATCATTGTAAGGGTTAAATATAACAAAAATTCAGTTATAAGATTCTTCACCAGTCAATTGTTGAAAAGAATATTCTAGTCTCCTACTTTGAAAAAAAACAACTGACTGTTATTTTAATTAAAAGTATTATTTCTAATTTTTATAGTCTGTAAAAGAAAGGGGACGTGGAAAGAAAAAGACAGAGAAGAAGGTAAAAGATGACGAAGCAAAGAAAACAAGGAAAGAAAAATCACCACATTCCAAGAAGAAACTAAACAATTCAACATTGGATAGATCAAGGTCAAGTTCTCCTGTAAAAATAGGTAAGAAGCGTGCTTTTACACCTATTTATAAATTGTAATATATTGTTATTTAGTCTGTAAAATCTGCATTTGTTAGTTAGGTCAAGTGTTATAAGGCATCTACATAAGTCCCCTTATGTCCAATATCTTGAACATTTTTCCTATTTCATAATGCATGCACCTCTTGCTTGCATCTTAAGTAAAACTGGATTTCTAAATTACACTAAAATATATGATACGTTTCACAAAATCCAGGAAAATTACCTAATTAGTGTCCCACAAATAATAATGGTTTTATTTATTTAAATGCCCAATTTTGATAACTGACCAGCATGTCATTAAAATTAAGCATGTTTATTTTACCTATAACTTTTCAGGTTTAAGTTAGTCTCTACTGTTACTTCTTTTTTCTTCACTGAAAACTTCAAACATGTTTTTGGGGTCATTATTTAGGTGACTTACAGAATATATATACACTTCAACACCATTATTTCAAACTCCGATAATCAGAATTCACCGTTATTTCGAAGTATTTTTCGGGTCCCGATTTTGGTTCTTCTTTGTTTAATGTAAAATTTCATTGTTAATCCGAACTTCGTTAAACCTAAGAAATCGTTAATTCGAAGTGATTCAGTCGGTCCCAACACTGTAATTCGCACCTTATTATCAATCTTTAATCCGAAGTCAAAACTGCAAAATACTGAGCGTAATTTCACACCTTTGTCGTGGCTCGTCAAAATCCGATAATTACACCTTTGTCGTCTGCGTGAACGCCGGTGTTCAGAGAGACATCGTGTATAAGTTGAAAAAATGTTAAATAATTTCCGAAAATGTATTAATATGTATGTATGTCTGATAATTTGTGCTATTCATTATATTTTATATGCTCTTTAATAAGACAAAAATAAAAACAAGAAAAATAATCGTTTTTATCCTCTGTTTGTTACAAGTGGAAATCTATTGCTATCTGACTAGTTTACGCTTTTAAGTAAGCGTGTAACCGAGCCATGTGAATTCCACAACGTTTCATTTTTTACAGAATCAAAGAAGTCTTCTGTCAAATGTTTATTTCGAATTATCGTTAGTCCGAAGTTTTTTAACGGTCCCGACGACTTCGAAATAACGGTGTTAAAGTGTATATATATATGTATGATCAAATGCTAAAGTGAAAAAATAATTCAGCATGATTTCTTTGAGAGCTCTTCATTCGGCTATTTATTTTGGTTGACTGTTTGGTTATTTAGCATCAATTACATTCAGGTATTTTTCAAATGCTCAACTCTTGATTGTATTTTTCAAATCTAATGAGATACTATTTATTCAGATTTCTCGGAGAGTTTGAAGTGGAGAATCAAGCCAGTGAAGAGTTCAGGTTATGGAAAACCATTCAGCCCTCCAAAACCTCCCCGCACTCGTGAGCGAGACATCCTCGGGTACTCTCGCACTCAGAAAGGTAAGCAGTCTGAAATTTGAGAATACATTACTATGTCTGTGTCTCAATTTTGGTAGAAACTATGAGCATTTGTATTTCTTCCTCATTCCAATTTTCTCAAATAGTGTTAAGTGTGTCAATTAAGAGTCATTTACTATTCACAGCTTAAGTTAGTTGCTTATAAACATACTGTTGGCAATTGAAATCTAATACAATGTGTATTGCATTAAAGTTGAAGCAAGGAATACAAGATTTGTCATATTTGCGTAATAGTACCATGTCAGTGTGTATGTAAAAATCATTTGCCAGTCAGCTTCTCAACTGATTTTATTTCACATTAATTATTATTAGGGCTTTTTTCTTGATTTGGGGAAGAGGCATTGTCTTCCATTTAAGGGGAAAATGTTGAGAAAAACTGAAAAATGGTAAAACAAGTTCAAGATTACTTGAAATAAAGTGGAAGGGGGCTTTCTGGTGAGGCAATTATCGTTTTTCTTACGGCGCCTGCTAAACAAGGAAAAATGACCTTGTTTAATTTGCAAGAATATTTTTCACACTGAAACCATGATGGTGCAGTTCACATAGTTATGTAATCTGTTCAGAAAGGGACCAAAGTTCTTCCCCTGCCGGAACCCCCACGCGTCCTGGCAGCGGTCGGCCAGATGGCAAGGGCAAAGGTGTGCCAAGCGTGAAGTCTCTCAAAGGAAGGGAGTGGAGCCCAGCAGAGGTTGCTAGGCAGAAGGTTAAAGGTCATAACAAAGTTTCTATTTAGTTTTCATATTTTTATGCCCCCGGAAGGGTGGCATATAGCAGTTGAACTGTCCGTCAGTCAGTATGTCAGTCTGTCCGTCCATCCGAAAAAACTTTAACATTGGCCATAACTTTTTAAATATTCAAGATAGCACCTTGATATTTGGCATGCATGTGTATCTCATGGAGCTGCTCATTTTGAGTGGTTAAATTTCAAGGTTTACATCATCCTTCAAGGTCTAGGGTCGAAAAATCAAAGTCAAGGGAAGTAATAAGCTTTAAATGGACATAGTTATCTGACCTGCCCACGTATATATTTTTGTTAAATAAATCAAAGCAGGGCAGTAGGCGGGATTGTGTTTCTGACAAACACATTGTGGTAAAAGGTCAAGGTCATCCTTTACGGTCTACGGTAAAAATACACATTTAAGGGAAGTAATAAGCTTTAAAAAGGGAGAAAATTATTCAATATTGAACATAGCCACTTTATATATTTGGCATGCATGTGTATCTCATGGAAATGCACATTTTGAGTGGTGAATCTACAGTCACAGTAGTGCCTTTTAATTATTTGCTACTAAAAATAGGAATTTGTGACAGACAATTATTTTCAAGGGAAGTAATTTATATAATTATAAATCTCATATTATATATTTCTTTACCAAGAATTGAAGTTCTTTTCACAGTTACTGTACAGATTTATTATTTTGATTATTTATACCCCAAATTATTGTTTTTTCCAAAGTTTTTTTGTTCCCCGGTTGAATTGGACAAAATTCAAGGGAAGTAATAACCTTTAAAGGGACATGATTTTTATACCTGCCAAATGATAAATAGAAATTTTATTTCAATGCGGCGCAGCAGGGGGCATTCAGTTTCTGACAAACACATCTCTTGTTTATTATTCATTGATGTTCTGATAAATATTATAGGTTTTAAGGTTTGAAGTTTCATGTGATCACTTGTTTTGACTTTGATCTCCTTTTAGCTGACTTTTGTTTAAACTTTGACAGCTGAATAACTTACTGATAGCTTAATCCGCCACATTTTAAATGTATTTTAATGATATTTTCCAAAATGCTTAACTGATTAGCACACAAACTCACATGAATCAAGTGAAGTTAAATATGCATTTTCTGACATGTTTTGTGAACATTTTTATTGTTTAGGACCAATTATAAGTCCTCTTAAATTCCTTACTTGTGTAAAAATTGACTGCATAAGTGTCTTAATCAGCCACTCCTCTTAAAACAGTTTGGTAAAATAGTATTAATGGATTTATTAAAAAAGACTTTGACTAACAAGCTTAATTTTCAAATTTTCACTATTTTTAGCTCACCTGAGCGATAGCTCGGGGTGAGCTATTGTGATCACTCACCGTCCGGCGTCCGTCCGTCCGTCCGTCCGTCCGTCCGTCCGTCCGTCCGTCCGTCCGTCCGTCCGTCTGTCTGTCTGTCTGTCTGTCTGTCTGTCTGTCTGTCTGTCTGTCTGTCTGTCTGTCTGTCTGTCTGTCTGTCTGTCTGTAAACAATTTGTAAACATCTTCTTCTACTAAACCATTGAGCCAATTTCAACTAAATTTTCATGTGGAGCATCCCTAGGTCATGGGACAAAAGAATTGTTAAAAAAAATTTGCTCACATAACCAAGATGGCCGCCATGACCATATATGGTAAAAACCTTAAAAAATCTTCTTGTCAGAAACCGCTCATCAGATTTTCACAAAATTTCACAGGGATGACCTTTGAAGGCTCCCCTGAAAAAGTTGTTCAAAGAAATTTGATTCGCCAAAAAACATGGCCGCAGGAGCTCGTTGAACTTTGCATGTTTATTCGTTTTTGCCTATTTTGTGAAAACTTTCAAAAATCGTCCACATTTTTTGTCCGATCCTTTCCAAATTTGCACAGTGTCTTTATATCAATGAGGACACGAACCCTACAAAAAATGAGCATTATTGGTCCATGAAGTACAGAATTACCTCCCCTTGAATTGAGAAAATGGTGTTTATGCAATAAAGTCCAAATTTTTCATCCAATTCTTTCCAAACTTGTAAGGATTTTGCATGGTTCAAACAAGGGAAACAACTACGGTTTATGCATGTTCTTTTTATAACAGATTTGCCTCCCTTTCATTCACTCAAAATCTCATTTTACAGCAGAGATTCAAAATCTGACCTGTAAATGAGCCCCATATTTACTGCCAGTGCTAGGTTACCTTTTCCCATTTGATCATTCTTAAGTATTGGTCTTGTAATGCTGCTACTGCTACTGCTACTACTACTACTACTACTACTACTACTACTACTACTACTACTACTACTACTACTTCTACTACTACTACTACTACTTCTACTACTACTACCACTACTACTACTACCACTACTACTACTACTACTACTACTACTACTACTACTACTACTACTACTACTACTACTACTACTACTACTTCTACTACTAGTACTACTACTACTAGTACTACTACTACTACCACCACCACCACCACCACCACCACCACGTCTACTATTACTACTTCTACTACTACTGCCACTACTACTACTACTTTTACCACTACTACTACTACTACTACTACTACTACTACTACCACTACTACTTCTACTACTATTACTACTACTACTACTACTACTACTACTACTACTACTACTACTACTTCTACTACTACTACTACTCTACTACTACTACTACTACTACTACTACTACTACTACAACTACTATTACTACTACTACTACTACTACTACTACTACTACTACTACTACTACTACTACTACTACTACTACTACTACACCACCACCACCACCACCACCACGTCTACTATTACTACTTCTACTACTACTGCCACTGCTACTACTACTTTTACCACTACTACTACTACTACTACTACTACCACTACTACTACTACTACTACTACTACTACTACTACTACTACTACTACTACTACTACTACTACTACTACTACTACTACTACTACTCTACTACTACTACTACTACTACTACTACTACTACTACTACTACTACTACTACTACTACAACTACTACTACTACTACTACTACTACTACTACTACTACTACTACTACTACTACTACTACACCACCACCACCACCACCACCACCACCATTCACAGTGACAAAAAACGTATTCACACAATGGCTGCTACTACAACTTATAGCCCATATAGGGGGGCATGCATGTTTTACAAACAGCCCTTGTTTCTATGGGATTTTAACCACAACTGTTCATGTTTATCTCCGACACATATTTTTAGGTCACCTGTCATGAAGTGACACGGTGAGCTTATGTGATAGTGTGATGTCCGGCGTCCGTTGTGCGTGCCTGCGATGTCCGTGCGTCCGTCCGTCAACAATTTGTTTGTGTAGACAGTAGAGGTCACAGTTTGCATCCAATCTTGATGAAATTTGGTCAAAATGTTTATCTTGATGAAATCCGGTTTGGGATTGTATTTGGGTCATCTGGGGTCAAAAACAAGGTCACTAGGTCAAATAATAGAACAACCTTCTGTAGACAATAGAGGTCACAGTTTTCATCCAATCTTTATGAAATTTGGTCAGAATGTTTATCTTGATGGAATCTGGGTTGGGATTTTATTTGGGTCATCTGGGGTCAAAAACTAGGTCACTAGGTCAAATAATAGAAAAACCTTGTGTAGACATCAGAGATCACAGTTTTCATCCAACCTTAATGAAATTTGGTCAGAATTCTTGATGAAATCTGGGTGGGATTGTATTTGGGTCATCTGGGGTAAAAATCTAGGTCAAATAAATAGAAAAACCTTGTGTTGACAATAGAGGTCACAGTTTTCATCCAATATTTATGAACTGTGGTCAGAATGTTTATCTTGATGAAATCTGTATTGGGATTGTATTTGGGTCATCTAGAGTCAGGAACTAGGTCACTAGGTCAAATCATAGAAAAACATTGTGTAGACAATAAAGGTCATAGTTTTCATCTGATCTTAATGAGTCAGGTGAGCGATTCAGGGCCATCATGGCCGTCTTGTAATGTTATTATAAAGTGTTTAATGACAATAACGTTGTATGAGGAAAACACAATTTTCGATTTCATCATGGTCACAATGCAAAGCTCAAAATTGGCATGCATTGTATAATATATAGATAACTTCCCCCCCATGTCATATATTTACATTTAGGGGGTCGTATTGACACAACCTGGCTGAAATTTACAAAAAATTGCTGGATCAATACCAAAAATTGTCCATGTTGGGGACATCAGTGTCTGTTGCTCATTTCTAGTAATCCTTGATTTTAACCCTCTGGATTACTTTAGCCCTATTTTTTAAGTCCTATATCATCTGTCAATACAGGGAGTCAGTCCACACAGCAGGTGAGACTGGGTACCGTGGCAACCAATCAGCTTGAGGCGTCTGTAGAAAGCTTTGCTCAGTACATTAAAGAGCACTTCTCCACCACCAAGGATGTACCCGTGCCAGAGGTGACTGGTTTTAACCATATTCCCAAGTCAATGTTAATGTATTTAACATGATATGAGCCACATCATTCGAAAATGATTCTAATGCCTTTTGCGGCAAGGGAAGCTCCAGACCGGCCTGTGCAGTCACGCAGTCTGGTCAGGAGCTTCCCTGCTATTAAGTCATTCAAGGTTTTGTGGTCTTATTAGCCTGACCATGTGGATCATATTTTTTTTGTCTCAGTAAATAAAATGTTGAAAAGATAAAAGTTTAACACTCACACTCTTAATGTGCCCTGTTGTCTTTAATTCACTTTTTCTTAATTTAATTTGAATTAAATCCCTGATCTGTAGGTGAAATACTCTGCAGACGAGCCATCTGTGTCTGCCAGCTTTAAGGAGAAGGAGGCTCCAGAAGAAGACAGGGTCAAGGTCATAGCTGACCTTAAAGGTCAGTTGGAAAGGTCATTGCTGACCTAAAAAAAGTTAATTTTCAAGGTCCAGGCTGATCTTAAAGGTCATTTGTTGTCATAATTTACCTTCAAAGTTAGTTGTAAAGGTTAAAGTGAGTCTTTAAGTTAAGTTTTCAAGGTCATAGCTGAGACTTTGTTAATGCATAGCAAATCTCAAAGGTCAGTTGTGAAAGTCATATCTGATCGTGAAGTTCAGGTGTTATGGTCTTTGCTGATTTTCGAGGTCAATTGTTAGGGTAATAGCAGATTGTTGATGTAGTTTTCAAGGTTTAGCTTACCTTCAAGGTCAGTTGTTAAGGTCATAGCTGAGTTTAATTGTCCTTATCGTCAGTTTTCAAGTTCATAGCTGACACTATAAGGTCAGTTTAAAGGTCATAGTTCATAGGCCCGTTTTCATGTTCATAGCTGATCTTAATGTTCAGTTGCAAATATCCTAGCTGACTTTAAAAGTCAGTTATTAAAATCATAGCTAACATCAGTGAAAGGCTGTCAAGGACATAGCTGATCTGAGGGGTCAGTTTTAGTAGTAAATTTATAAATTAATATCAGAGGTAAATTTGTTTGTGTTAAGTTATGTTGGCAAAGTTAAGCCAATTTAAGAGGTCAGCCATCGATCAAGTAATTCGTAGATTTCTCGATACATGCTTAAAACATATTATAACATTGTGCCAACACTTGTATTACCCAATTTGTAACAATTTATATATTTCAGATGAGCTGGCCAGACAGGCCCGTAGCTTTGAGCGACAGTTGGAGCAGCAAAAACTGAGCTATGAGGAACAGATTGCTAAACTCAATAAGGAGATCTTTGTACTCAAATCCAAGGTGAGGATTCACTGTCGAAGAAAACATAACAGTACTTTGTACCATATTGTATTATATTGCATTATCTTATAGTATATTATATAGTATAGCTGCTAAGGTTACCACCTTATATTGACTTTTTCCACTTGTAAGGGAGTCTCCATAAGATCACTTCAATATAGAGCTTTTTCAAGCTCCACTGTGGCGTAGTGGATATATCGCCCCTTTGGTGCAAAAAGGAACCATGTGACATTGAAATTAGAAGACACATGGCACCTTTTTGCAGCAATGGTGCGATATTGTCCGCCTAGCGACAGAAAAGTCATGGGTTTTATCCCCACTACGGGAGCGTTCTTAAGGTCTCCCCCATACACACCAAGTACTGGTTCTAGTCCTAGGAAACAGACTCAAAAGCATTATAAAAAACCTTAGGCTTTCCATGCAATCGAGGTCAAATAAATTGGTTTAAACTATAGAGCTTTTGGCCAATTTGTACTTCCATGTTGCAGTATTAAGATCTCGCTATAAATAAAGGGGCATTGTTACTTCATCTCTCATGCTGTTTCAGGTTGGTGATGAGTTGTTACTTCATCTCTCATGCTGTTTCAGGTTGGTGATGAGTTGTTACTTCATCTCTCATGCTGTTTCAGGTTGGTGATGAGTTGTTACTTCATCTCTCATGCTATTTCAGGTTGGTGATGAGTTGTTACTTAATCTCTCATGCTGTTTCAGGTTGGTGATTAGTTGGTTCTTCATCTCTCATGCTGTTTCAGGTTGTTGATGAGTTGGTTCTTCATCTCTCATGCTGTTTCAGGTTGTTGATGAGTTGGTTCTTCATCTCTCATGCTGTTTCAGGTTGGTGATGAGTTGTTACTTCATCTTTCATGCTGTTTCAGGTTGGTGATGAGTTGTTACTTCATCTCTCATGCTGTTTCAGGTTGGTGATGAGTTTTTACTTCATCTCTCATGCTGTTTCAGGTTGTTGATGAGTTGTTACTTCATCTCTCGCGCCGTTTCAGGTGGGTGATGAGTTGTTACTTCATCTCTCATACTGTTTCAGGTTGGTGATTAGTTGGTTCTTCATCTCTCCTGCTGTTTCAGGTTGTTGATGAGTTGTTTCTTCATCACTCATGCTGTTTCAGGTTGGTGATGAGTTGTATCTACATCTCTCATGCTGTTTCAGGTTGTTGATGAGTTGTTTCTTCATCAATCATGCTGTTTCAGGTTTGTGATGAGTTGTATCTTCATCTCTCATGCTGTTTCAGGTTGTTGATGAGTTGTTTCTTCATCTCTCATGCTGTTTCAGGTTGGTGATTAGTTGGTTCTTCATCTCTCATGCTGTTTCGGGTCGGTGAAGAGTTGTTACTTCGACTCTCGTGCTGTTTCAGGTTGGTGATGAGTTGTTACTTCATTTCTCATGCTGTTTCAGGTTGTTGATGAGTTGTTACTTCATCTCTCGCGCCGTTTCAGGTGGGTGATGAGTTGTTACTTCATCTCTCATACTGTTTCAGGTTGGTGATTAGTTGGTTCTTCATCTCTCATGCTGTTTCAGGTTGGTGATGAGTTGTTACTTCATCTTTCATGCTGTTTCAGGTTGGTGATGAGTTGGTTCTTCATCTCTCATGCTGTTTCAGGTTGTTGATGATTTGGTTCTTCATCTCTCATGCTGTTTCAGGTTGGTGATGAGTTGTTACTTCATCTTTTATGCTGTTTCAGGTTGGTGATGAGTTGGTTCTTCATCTCTCATGCTGTTTCAGATTGGTGATGAGTTGTTACTTCATTTTTTATGCTGTTTCAGGTTGGTGATGAGTTTTTACTTCATCTCTCATGCTGTTTCAGGTTGTTGATGAGTTGTTACTTCATCTCTCGCGCCGTTTCAGGTGGGTGATGAGTTGTTACTTCATCTCTCATACTGTTTCAGGTTGGTTATTAGTTGGTTCTTCATCTCTCCTGCTGTTTCAGGTTGTTGATGAGTTGTTTCTTCATCACTCATGCTGTTTCAGGTTGGTGATGAGTTGTATCTACATCTCTCATGCTGTTTCAGGTTGTTGATGAGTTGTTTCTTCATCAATCATGCTGTTTCAGGTTTGTGATGAGTTGTATCTTCATCTCTCATGCTGTTTCAGGTTGTTGATGAGTTGTTTCTTCATCTCTCATGCTGTTTCAGGTTGGTGATTAGTTGGTTCTTCATCTCTCATGCTGTTTTGGGTCGGTGAAGAGTTGTTACTTCGACTCTCGTGCTGTTTCAGGTTGGTGATGAGTTGTTACTTCATTTCTCATGCTGTTTCAGGTTGTTGATGAGTTGTTACTTCATCTCTCGCGCCGTTTCAGGTGGGTGATGAGTTGTTACTTCATCTCTCATACTGTTTCAGGTTGGTGATTAGTTGGTTCTTCATCTCTCATGCTGTTTCAGGTTGGTGATGAGTTGTTACTTCATCTTTCATGCTGTTTCAGGTTGGTGATGAGTTGGTTCTTCATCTCTCATGCTGTTTCAGGTTGTTGACGATTTGGTTCTTCATCTCTCATGCTGTTTCAGGTTGGTGATGAGTTGTTACTTCATCTTTTATGCTGTTTCAGGTTGGTGATGAGTTGGTTCTTCATCTCTCATGCTGTTTCAGATTGGTGATGAGTTGTTACTTCATCTTTTATGCTGTTTCAGGTTGGTGATGAGTTTTGACTTGATCTCTCATGCTGTTTCAGGTTGTTGATGAGTTTTGACTTGATCTCTCATGCTGTTTCAGGTTGTTGATGAGTTGTTATTTCATCTCTCGTGCTGTTTCAGGTTGGTGATGAGTTGTTTCTTCATCTCTCATGCTGTTTCAGGTTGGTGATGAGAAGAGCGGTAATGATGTGAGACAGAAGGTTCTGGCAGGGCAACCAGTGGAGGGGCTCACTGGGGACCAGCTACAAGGGCTGCAGAGGGAGCTCAGGGAACAAGAAACACTCATTTCTGGGTATCAGCAGGTCAGTACAACTGAATAGATTGGGCTTGTTTAGAGGATCTGGAGGCAACATTTTTTCATAAAATCTTCATGAAACATTGTCAAATGATTATTTTGAAAATATCTTTGCCAAAATCGGAATGCGGGTCATGTGTGTCTAAATACTATGTCACCTGGTAAAATCTTAGAAAAACCCTGTTTTCACTCTAGAACAAAGCTTATTACTCAATCTAATCTTGATGAAACATAGTCAGAATGTTTACCTAAAAAATATCTAGGCAGAACTAAAGTCTGGGTCAAGTGTGTCAAATACGTGACATTGTAGATGTTACATTTATTTTAGCAAACAATAAAACAATTACTCAATCTTTGCTCCTCATTTTTAAAATGTTTATCTTGACAATATATAGGCAGAGCCAAAATTTGGGTCTTATGTGAACAGAAATTAGCGCAACCAGGTCAAATTTTAGAAAAACCTTGTTACTACACAAGATGTCACATGTATGCCTTGATTTTGATAAAGAATGTTTAGCTGATTTAACTGATTGAAACACATTTTTTTCTATAACTAGTCAACACTGAAATAAACATTAACTTACGAATCAATTTGAGAAAAATTCCCCAGCTATACAATAGCTAAATGTGTGATTCATACTTCCGTATCTTGTTTTTAGCTCATCCATTTTTTGAAAAAAAAAAAAGCTATTGTCATCACCTTGGCGTCGGCGTTGGCGTTGGCGTCCGGTAAAGTTTGTGAGGTTCCTTTCATGTAATCTCTGGTTCATCGAGTACTTTTTGCATCTGTTTTAACTTAATAGTACAATTGCTAGATCCACTCATAAAAGAATACAGTGCACTGATTTTCGCTCTAAACTTAACAAGTTTTTCATCTTTCTTGATTGCATCTGATACTGAGAGATTTTAAACGATGGGCAATGCAGTGTGTCTGTACCACAAACGGAGCATACTTAGATTTTAGTTGTACTCCTACACCAGTATGTTTGCCCATCATCACAGAGGCTCCATCTGTTGCTAAGGAAACAATTCTTGAAGTGTCCAGATGTAGTCTGTTCAGGTATTCAACAAGGCAGGCAACAATAGAGTGGGCCTTTCCATCTGATAATTCAACATTTCCTAAGAATTGAGTAACTGTCACCCCATTTTTAGCTCATCTATTTTTTGAAAAAAAAATCTGAGCAATTGTCATCACCTTGGCGTCGACGTTGGCGTCCGGTTAAGTTTTGCGTTTAGGTCCACTTTTCTCAGAAAGTATCAATGCTATTGCATTCAAACTTGGTACACTTACTTACTATCATGAGGGGACTGGGCAGGCAAAGTTAGATAACTCTGGCATGCATTTTGACAGAATTATGTGCCCTTTTTATACTTAGAAAATTGAAAATTTTGGTTAAGTTTTGTGTTTAGGTCCATTTTATTCCTTAAGTATCAAAACTATTGCTTTCATACTTGCAACACTTACTAACTATCATAAGGGGACTGTGAAGGCAAAGTTATGTAACTCTGACTGGCATTTTGACAGAATTATGTGCCCTTTTTATACTTAGAAAATTGAAAATTTGGTTAAATTTGGTGTTTAGGTCCACTTTATTCCTACAGTATCAAAGCTATTGCATTCATACTTGCAACACTTATTAACTATCATAAGGGGACTGTGCAGGCAAAGTTATGTAACTCTGACTGGCATTTGGACGGAATTACGGGCCCTTTATACTTCGAAAATTAAAAATTTGGTTAAGTTTTGTGTTTTGGTCCACTTTACCCCTAAAGTATCATAGATATTGCTTTCATACTTGGAACACTCGCAAACTATCATAAGCATACAGTAAAGGACAAGTTGCATAAATCTGGTTGTCATTTTTACGGAATTATGGCCCTTCTTTGACTTAGTAACTTTGAATATATGGTTAAATTTTGTGTTTCTATCCACTTTACTTCTAAAGTATCAAGGCTATTGCTTTCAAACTTCAAATACTTTCATGCTATCATGAGGTTACTGTACCTGGCAAGTTGAATTTTACCTTGACCTTTGAATGACCTTGACTCTCAAGGTCAAATTATTAAATTTTGCTAAAATTGCCATTACTTCTTTTTTTATGATTAGATTTGATTGATACCCTGACAAAACTACTCTTACCTGACATACCACAATAGACTCCACCTAAACCATCCCCCGTGCCCTCCCCCCCCCCCCCCCCCCCCCCGAATCCTCCCCCCCCCCTAATATTTTTTTTTTCTTTTTTTTTTAAGATGATCTCACAAATGACCACCACACCCTCACACTTTACCCCCCCCCCACCAATTTTTTTGTTGAAACGGTTAAAACTCACAAATATTTATTTTTATTATTTTATTTTTGAAATACGGTCCAACCATCGCACCCAAGAATCCCCTCCCCCCCACCACCCCCCCCAACCCCGAATTTTTTTTTTTTGCATTTTTTTTTAAGCATTTTTGGAAGATAATGTAATAAATGTCCACACCCCCACACTATACACCCCTCTTCACTCCACCCCTCCCTCCTTTGTGATTGAAATTGAGAGTCCCTTCACCTTTAAAAAGAAAATAGATGAGCGGTCTGCACCCGCAAGGCGGTGCTCTTGTTCTGGTACTGTTTTCACATGCCTTAGAGCAAAAGTTGTATTTACAAATTGACTGTGGTTTAAAGGTTGAACTGCTGTCTGATTTCATAGTGCACATCTGACGTCTATGAATGAGGAGAATGATTCCAAATATTTCATATCCATGTCTGTCAACTGAATTGCGACAATACTTAATAAAACTACTCCACAAATGAGAAATTATTGGCTTTTAACTGTTATACGCATGTGCAAAAATTTGAATGGCGTTTTAACTAATTGTAGCAATCATACAATTGAATATTCAAATAGTTGAGCCATTCCCAAAATATTTGCCAACCAAGGCTTGAAGCCATATATTGCCTTTTGTTTGTAGCAAAAAATATTCAAATGTTGATCTTATCAATAGGAAAATAAGCGTTTGTATGAGGAAATACAGAACCTTCGAAAGCAGGGCAAGCAAATGGAAGAGCGAATGTTCCGGGAGAATCAGAAACTGACGTCTGAGGCTGCAAATCTCAGGTTTGTTGGTCATGGTTGTTATGTCAATATCATTATTATCATATTAAATCATTTTACTACAGGTCAAATATGGTGTTTATTTACAGGTAAACTAAATCTCTGAATTCAGCGACCTTTCATCAAAGGTCACTGTCAAAGAAGCCAATAATTGTGAAACCTGGGAAACCATAGGATAGTACATGCCTGTTGACTATTGAGTTAAAAGTTCAAAAATAAAAGTCAAACTGATTAACTACAGTTTCATATTAACTTATTTCTCATATAATTTGTACAGATATTGCCCTTGGCCTGTATTTGCTAAGATCCTTTATGAAAAACATAGTAAAATTCATTACGATCATTAAAAAAAGATTTTTGCCTATTTTGGTATAGGTGAGTTTACATTAAATAGTTTTAAACAAGTAAAATGTTGCAAAAATGATAAAAATGCTGTCCTCATGGTGAGCAGAAAACATTTGGTTGCTCAAAATAAAATTTGATCTCAAATATACCCTTTAAATACCTGTTATGTGAAGATTTCCACTTGGTGTGTTTAGAATACCAGACCTGGGCTTGTATTCAGCACCCCATTCTTAGAGTTAAATATAAAGAATAGACTAAGACACAAAAATTCATACTCCAAAGTTTGAATAGATGCAGGCTATTAATTGGGCTTATGTCATAAGCACAATGTCCAAAATGAAGAATGATGTTATTGGAGGTGTAGAATGTCAAGTGAGACTTGAAGAATGTCAAGTGAGACTAGAAGAATGTCAAGTGAGACTTGAAGAATGGCAAGTGAGACTAGAAGAATGTCAAGTGAGACTTGAAGAATGTCAAGTGAGACTTGAAGAATGTCAAGTGAGACTAGAAGAATGTCAAGTGAGACTTGAAGAATGGCAAGTGAGACTAGAAGAATGTCAAGTGAGACTTGAAGAATGTCAAGTGAGACTTGAAGAATGTCAAGTGAGACTTGAAGAATGGCAAGTGAGACTTGAAGAATGTCAAGTGAGACTTGAAGAATGTCAAGTTAGACTTGAAGAATGTCAAGTTAGACTTGACATCAAAGATTATTAATTACATTACAGTTTTAAGAATTTTCTTTATTGGGTGATTCAAGTCTAAGGAATGGTTGGTGAACATTGGCCCTGAACCAAATGGGAATCATTCCAGCATTCTTGTTTGTCAACTCAACCATTTCTGATAATTTCTTATCATCAATCGCTGAAATCTGTAACCCATATGACCCTTACACAGGGCCCTTTTGGAACGCAAGGAGGAGGAGTTGCTCTGTCGAGGGGCCATCACAGGTCCAGGGGTGCAAGAAAGACTCATAGCAGGGGACAAGGAAGGGGCCATAACTCATTTGGAAGACCAGCTAGCGCAGTCAAAGGTCAGTGATATAACATCCTGATGTACCGGTATATGGTTGGTATTTGCACACCACTGGCACATGCTGATGAGATTGAGTTCTCTTCTTTAGAAGGCCATAGACTGGTTCTTAATTTTTAATTGAACCCTTGTTCTTGGAAAATTGGGCTTAATGCATGTGCGTTAAGTGTTGTTTAGCCTGTGCACTTAGCACAGGCTTATCAGGGACGACACTTTCTTCTTGTATGGGCTTTATCGACTGAAGGAGGTCTTTTCTTAACGAAAATCCAGTTTTTGCTGAAGGTGTACAGGATAATCCTGGAAGACATAATGCTCACATGCATTTGGCCCAGTTTTCTCGAGAACAAAGCTCAATTTATCCCTCCTTTCCCTCAGAGGACTGCAGACGCCCTGTCCCGTGAGATGAACATCGTGCACCATTCCAAGGTAGAGCTGGAGAAGCACATAGAGAAGCTGGTGTTTGAGAGAGAGCAGCTCACACAGGCACTGGAGGAGGGCAAGAAACTCAAGTCTGAGGAAGCTAGGGTAGGTCTTGGACCTAGTATCACAAACACACTTAAGACAATACTCTGACTCAATTTTGAGTTTTTTCTCAATTTATAAGATGATCATCATGCTCAATTTTGTGTTCATGGAAGTGTTTTTTAGCGAGGCTGTTTTCGGAGAAAACCCGAGCTATTGTCATAGCCAGCTCGTCGTCCGCTGTAGGCGTCGTGCTAAAACCTTAACATTGGCCATAACTTTTCAAATATTGAAGATAGCACCTAGATATTTGGCATGCATGTGTATCTCATGGAGCTGCACATTTTGAGTGGTAAAATTTCAAGGTAAACATCATCCTTCAAGGTCTAGGGTCGAAAAAACAAAGTCAAGGGAAGTAATAAGCTTTAAATGGACATAGTTATCTGACTTGCCCACATATATATTTTTGTTAAATAAATCAAAGCAGCTCAGTAGGCAGCATTGTGTTTGTGACAAACACATTGTGGTAAAAGGTCAAGGTCATCCTTTACGGTCTATGGTAAAAAATACAGATTTAAGGGAAGTAATAAGCTTTAAAAAGGGACAAAATTATTCAATATTGAACATAGCCACTTTATATATTTGGCATGCATGTGTATCTCATGGAGCTGCACATTTTGAGTGGTGAATCTACAGTCACAGTAGTGGCTTTTAATTATTTGCTACTTAAAATAGAGATTTGTTACAGACAATCATTTTCAAGGGAAGTAATTTATATAATTATAAATCTCATATTATATATTTCCTTACCAAGAATTGAAGTTCTTTTCACAGTTACTGTACAGATTTATAATTTTGATTATTTATAACCCAAATGATTGATTTGTCAAAGTTTTTTTTTTTAAATGATATAATTATAATTTCTTTGCTGTTCATTATACACCTGTGGACTTATGTCCATAGATACATGAAAAAAAAACTCTGGTTATGATCTCTTTTTAATCACAGGCCTTGGTTGTCAGTGATGTCTGACATGGTTTTAATTGACTGTGAGACCCTCACCCCCCCCCCCCCCCTGGTTGGATTGGACAAAATTCAAGGAAAGTAACAACCTTTAAAGGGAGATGATTTCTATACCTGCCAAATGATAAATAGAAATTTTATTTCAATGCGGCGCAGTAGGGGACATTGTGTTTCTGACAAACACATCTCTTGTTGGGTCACTAGGTCAAGGTCACTGTGACCTCTTAAAAAAAAAAAAAATCTGACAAGTTTTCGCGGCCGAGCGTGGCACCCGTTATGTGGTGCTCTTGTTTAGTTTTGAGATTTACTCAATCCTTAGTTTAAGGACAACAATTTACGTTTTCTTATAGCTGATATTTGAGATTGTTAAAGAACCAACTAAAATTCACAATACCCTACAGATCCGTTAAATTTCGTTTTTCCGGAATCCACGGTCGTGTAGAGATATATCTGGATTGCAATATAAATTGTCAGGTCATTCACACATGTATATTTCTGCATTAGCATGGTTTGGAAATTTCAAAGCAAGCTATTTATCTACCTTATTCAATAATGTGTTATATCCATATATTATTGTTCACGAAAGATTACACAATCTAGCCACAAATAAAAAGTCCTTGTGTATTTTGTGTTAATCCTTTGTACTGATTAAAAGCATTCAAAAATGTACAAGGTACAAAATCACATCATTCTTCCTCATGGAAAGCATGGGCTTTAATATTTGATTGCTAAATGAAAACTTCATAGGGCATGGAAGACAACTAACTCAAAGATCTTACTGTTGTATAAAAAAAATTGGTAGTGCATTTGTAACAACTGTGGAAACTTTTCCTCTGAATTAAAAACAAGCTGTTAATGCTGTATCTAAAGCGTAACGATTGTGGAGATAGGTCAGTATTGATCTGTGACATTTACAGTTATTGTATACACCTTCATGTGGGGACTAAGTGTATTCGGTAGCCTGAGCTTATTTGCCTCTGAATTTTCTAATTATATGATACATCGCCTTACTGCCTGTAGTTAATGTGTTCATACCTGAAAAAATGCCCTTAACATGGTTTAACAATAAACCTTTTGTGACCAGTATATTAACGCATTACATTAATATTTATTTCTGGCTCATTTGTAACTGTGGGGGATTGAAATAATTTAATTTGGGGACAGGGTCATGGATTTTTGTTTACAAATATTTCTTGGTTAGGTTCTGTTTGTTTGTTTTCTGTTTGATCATTTGGTTTTGGAAGTAACCATATCGTAAGTCAATTTTTAGCTCACAGAAAGAAGCTATGCACAGATTATATTCTTGACTAAACTTATCCTTTGATTAAAACAATTTTTTGGTGTAATTGTATGGACTTGATTAACATAAATTTTCAAAAATTGACGAAAGTTTTTAGGTCATTTAAGTGATAATAACAATACATAATCAGAGATTAAGGTCACAAGGTCATTAATTGACTGCACCGATATCAGTGAAGTACTGGTAAAAACAACTAAAATCCAATTACCGTAATTACTGTATGTTTTCGGACACTTAAAAAAATAATTAATTTTTTTGTGTCCGAAAACTAAGATACAAAATATATTCACAAAATACAGGTGTCTGAAAACTTAGAGTCGAAAAGTGTCCGAAAATAGCGCCAATTGTATCAACGACTACCGGTAATAGCACATGCTTGTAAAATACCATGCCGTATAGTATAAATTATGGTAACGGTATATATGTTTGTATTGCATTTTAAATAATTTTAAATGCTTAATTTATTTGACAGAAAGTTATTACAAGGTTGCACTTTGACCAACAAGTTCAAAGATGAGCATGTGATGTACCGATACTCGCTAGAATGAACCTGTAATTAACGCAATAAAAAAGCAAACTATGAATTCTTTGTTTGCTCATTTCCGATAGTTGTTGTCTAACACCTTCTTTTGTTCGTAAAACTTGCAATAGGGTGCATAACACTTTGAAGTGTTTAGTATTTGTCACAGTTATTTTACTGAGAAGGGGAAGTACCATTGCGGTAGATAATTGAACTGTTAATTGGCACTACCACTGGTAATTGTCATAACCCTTGTACTATCAGGCGAAACCATTGTATCCGAAAATTAAGAGTCAAGAAAAATGATTATTTTTGATAAAAAAGGGGTGTCCGAAAACTTAGACTGTCTGAAAACATAGAGTAATTACGGTAGCACATACAAAAAATGTGTACCTTGTGCAAATTAGTGCTGAGATCTAAATAACAATAATTGATTACCCTTGACTGCTCAGAAGTAAAGAGAAAATGACTATATGCAATCATTATAAAACCAGAGCAGCTTGCAAGTAACATACAGTCTGTTCAGGTTTTATGCTGTTTGCTGCTCATCCGTATCAAAGGGTTGGAAATGGATCCTTTACAACTTGAATCTATTAAGAAAAGGCTTTAATTGAATTAAATTTTCTAAGCAAATACAAACACGTCAAAAAGCGCATCTGAGTTGCCAAGGGATAACTGACTGCACGGATGTGACTCAAATACTGGTAAAACAGAAAAAACTCTATGAACAAACAAATAAAATTTGTATTTCCCAGAAATAAGTGGAAAACACATTTTTTAGCTGAGACCTGAATACAAACCATTATAAACTGTTTAACACTGAAATACGCATTTGGAAGTGTTTTTATTCCCTTACAAATTCAAATAAAATTTATGACCTTTGTTAGTAGATTTTTTAAAGGTGTCAGTAACAACCGTCAGATACTGATGACCTCAAGTTGCTGGTCTGGTTTTGTGCTAATTGCATATAGCCATTTTGTATTTGTCTCTATGTCTGCAGTCCTTGGAGAAGCAGTATGCAGGTGAGATAGAGAAGCTGAAGGGCAAGCTTAAGTGGTATGCAGAGAACCAGGAGCTACTGGAGCAGGGGACCAAGAAACTGAAGGCTAGAGACGAGGAGATACACAAACTGAAGATGCGCGTAGAGGAGCTGCAAACAGAGGTAAGTCAGAGATTGTGTTTGTTTACCAAAGTGTCATTAGGCCTTGTTTTTGTTGTGCTTTATGAAATGTCAGGGCAATTTGTATGACCTCATTCACGCTGGAGTGTCAACAACAGATGTACAGGATGTACAGGAGCCTTCATGTCCTATGGTGATGTTGTCTAGTTTCATAAATGGTCCTGGACCTTTTGCTTTGTAAATTTTTTGTAGTTTTGTTTTGTTAGATTGTAGCATTTTAAAAAGTAAAGAATAAATGAGCATAAACATGCTTACAAATGTGTATTAAACAGCAATATTATGCGCTTTTTCACTCTTTAATAATTCAATTCATGATGTTGTTTTATTGTTGAATCAAACCTGTTCTCATAGTTATCAATTAAAAGGTCAATGGCTGTGAATTATATTTGTATGCCCCTTCCCAGTGATGTCCATGCATCAAAAATTGTGTTTGACAATTCATAATTATTTGTGGGTATTCATGTTGTACTCACACACATCTAGCTGTCTCTTTAATATGAACAAGATTTACCAGGCTTAAGTATGTATTGAGGGAAAACTTCATAAAGTACCGAGGCAGTTCTTGGCTTCAACAGCATATAAACATTGCGGTGTAAACAAATTTCAGTCTGGAAAGCGAGTTGAGGACAGCAAGGTTCGTGCGAGGGAACGCGCTGCGGACGTCAAGAAAATACAGGACCTTCAAAGACAGGTATGTGCACTTAATAGAGGTGACCAATGGTAGGGATGGTCTTGGATCACAAAAAGAACAGGGCATTCTGATAAAATGGAAAGGATGGAAAGCCAGACCAGTGTGATGACATTTTCGAATAATTTGCAAGATACAAGGAATTTCTTAGTCAAACATTTGTGATTAAGCTTGTCAAGCTTAGTTAATATATGTGCCATTGAATTTGTTAAATGTAAACAGTCAAACCAATTTTCACACTCTGTTTGAAGAAGCCCAGAAGGTAAAAGGGGATTGCACAACACCAGGCTATTTTCTGATGATTTTTCTCTTTAGGCCTGTAGGCCTGTATGGATCTACCCTCTTTTAATAGATTGTGTGTCCATTTGCATGTATTTTTTGTACTTTTCTATATACAAACAATACTTTAAATTTCTTTACCCTTTCTGAAAAATATTTAGATTTAATACATTTGTTGATATAGTACTCTTTATGCATTTTTTTATGCTCCCCCAAATTTATTTTGGGGGGAGCATATAGACGCCGCTTCGTCTGTCAGTGTGTGCGCCTGTCTGTCTGTCTGTCTGTCTGTCCGTCCGTGCACAATTTTTGTCCGGGCTATTTCTCAGCAACTTATGACCGGAATTCAATGAAACTTTATGGGAAGCTTCACTACCAAGAGGAGATGTGCCTATTTTTAGCGGGTTCTGGTTGGATGATTTTTCACAGAGTTATGGCCCTTTGAAATTTTTGAAAATTTCCATTAACTGTACATATAGTGCAATTCTTGTCTGGGCTATTTCTCAGCAACTAATTACATGAATTCAATGAAACTTTATGGGAAACTTCACTACCAAGAGGAGATGTGCATATTATCAGGGGGTTCTAGTCGGATGATTTTTCACAGAGTAATGGCCCTTTGAAATTTTCTATAAAAAAAATCTTGTCCCCCCAACTACTGTGCCCTCAAAACGTTTCCTTTTATCTGAATATATAGTGAATATATAGTGCAATATTGTGACAAAAAAAAACTTTTGAGAGCATCACCCGTCTCCGATGGTTTCTTGTTTTTCAAATATTTGTTAAGCAAAAAGGTAAAGAATGTTTGTGTTGGTTAAGGTTTGGTGATTTGCAAAAAAGTCTTTAAATTGGGTAATGTATGAAATTATTATGTTTGTCATACAAACCATTTTAGAAGCATGTTATTTATAACCTATAACTCAATAAATAGTGCCTGTATCCTCAAAGCTCCTTTGTGAAAACTTAATTTTTTATTTTTTTAAAACAAAAATTGTACTTCAGTTGGAGGCACTTTTTTTTTAATTTAATAAATTAGTAATAAATTTAATTAAATATAATACATTTTGTAATGAATTGTTGTTCTTTACTAAAGAATATTGTTAGAGCGTTTTTATTGTTCTACTGGTATTTGAATGTAAATTGAGATTTCACAAGAAATAGCAATTCGAAAATGTCCATTTGATATGGAAGTGATAATAATGTTCTAATTAAAATGAGCCTTGCTGTGAGAAAACGGGGTTTAATTCATCTGCATAAAGGGTCGTCCCAGATTAGCCTGTGCAGTTTGCACTGGCTTATCAGGAACGACACTTTTCGCCTTAACTGGATTTTCTCAAATTAGAGACTTCCTTTATACAAAAAAAGGGGACTTTTAACTCTTCCAGTGCGAGAACCGAATTTTGAAGGCCTTTGCAAACAGTTTTGATCCAGATGAGACGCCACAGAACGTGGTGTCTCATCAGGATCCAAACTGTTTGCTATTCTGATAGTATTCTTTGAAAAAAATCAAAGAAAATGCTAATTTTAGAAATTCAGCAGACGACATTTTTGCAGACAAATAATTTCCCAGCATGCAATTAATCCTATTTTTCCAGAGTGCAGCTCACATCCATTATCACATTTCATGTCCTATCCCAGGTGAAAGAGATGGAGGCGATCCTGAAGAAGCGCAATCCCAATTCTCTGCCTTCACTGATGATGGCGGCTGCAGCAGCAGGGGAGACAACTGGTCCAGCTGGGAACAGCAACAACCGTAGTGCGTACACGGAGGTACTGGAGAGTCGAGTGGCCAAACTGGAGAAAGAACTGGAGGGGAAGGACGCAGAGACTGACCAGCTTGTGAGATCTGTGGAGCAAAAATATCACAGCATCAAGGTGAGCAATGTTGGGATTGCGAAAAACTTGTACTGGCCACATGGTCTCAGTTTAAATCACACTGGTCAATTGAAATGTATGTGTTTTTGAGTGATATCTGCCATTGACAATATTAGCTCATGGTTGTACATTTGGCAGAAGAAAATTGTGCTGCTTTGAACATTTTTCTTCATAAAACCAGAGAAAACCAAGCAAAAATATTGAGACTTTTCATGATGTGATGTTTGATAAAATTGGCTAATTTTTGTAAGCATTGGATGCCCTTGGTATGTTAATCTCTAATTATTATTGGCTTAAGCTCTATCTGGCCACTCAAAAACAGGTCATGTACCAACTTGTTAGTTTTATGTTTTCATCTCATAGAACAGCCAGTGTTCTACTCATTTTCAGTGTAGGTATACTGGCCTTTGTCCAAGGTGTGATGACTTTCAATGAGAAATGCGATTTTGTAATAAATTGTTTATAGACCATGTTTTATACTTGCGTATTCTCAAAATCTGGGGTATATCTCTTGTTCAGTGCCAGTTTGAAGAGCGCATACAGGAGCTGGAGCACCAACTCTCGATGTACCAGGGCGAGACGGAGCATGCTCACCCGCACACCAATGCCATGGCCCTCGAGCGGGAGCTGGAGGGGGTGCGGGAGAGGTACAAGCAGACGGTCAAGCAGCTACAGGCAGAAGTGGACAGGCTGACTGCTGAGGTGGAAAAAGCAAAGAAAATGGAAGGTGATTGGATTATGTAATGTTTTGGTTTGTAACAACACTCAACCTTATGTACATCTTGAAATAATATAGATAATGAAAATAAATTTTGAATGGGTTAGCTATTTTGGTTGAACAGCTTTTACTGTATTTTCTACCATGAACACATGCCGTCCGATGCTTTCATAGCTTTATGTTTTGATCATACCAGAACAACCAAAATCTGCCAAATGTAATTTGACGTTCTCCTAACTTAAACTTGAACAAATTCATTACCAACCATAGGCATGTGTTTCGGTCAAACAGTATTTTGTAGATTTTGTCTAAATTTTGTCCTGTTTTTCTTGGTAAAGCAATGTTTCAATGTGAAAGAAAATTCTATTATATATTAATGTAATTTGTGTCCCCATTATTGATAACTTATTGCTATGAATTTCACTAAACATTTGGTACGAGCTGATTGAATTTGTTGTAGAAATAAGACAAATTTAGCATGCATTGCATATAATTCTCGAAACATCCTTTATCCATTGAAGAGAAAACTGCAAGCCAGATTTCAAAGGAGAGTGAATCAGAGTTGCGGGTCCTGGTGAAGTCTCTTCAGCTGGAGGTGGAAAGCAAGAATCATGATATGCAGGTTCTACAGAAATCACTGGAGAGACTTCGCAAGGAGAAGCAGATGTCCTTCACTCGGGAAGTTGGTAGGTAGTAGTAGTAAGTAGTACAGAAATCACTGGAAAGACTTAGCAAGGAGAAGCAGATGTCCTTCACTCGGGAAATTGGTAAGTAGTAGCAGTAAATAGTACCGAAATCATTGGGAAGACTTCGCAAGGAGAAGCAGATGTCCTTCACTCGGGAAGTTGGTAAGTAGTAGCAGTAAGTAGTACAGAAATCACTGGAGAGACTTCGCAAGGAGAAGCAGATGTCCTTCACTCGGGAAGTTGGTAGGTAGTAGTAGTAAGTAGTAGTGGACGAGTATTATGTGGGCTATTGGAATATAGATGTCATTTTTGTCATTTGAATCACCTTTTGTATGTCCAGAGCATAGCTTTCAGACTATTAATGTAAAAAATATGAAACTCATAGTAGAAAGAAACTTTTTATTGAGTAAAAATGCACTGCACAAGAACTGTAACTGACTTCACACACTTTGAGTTAGTTTCATTCAGAATCTCCCCTAACAACAGTGACCCCCTTATCTTCACCATACAACTCACTCAAAGTCTCCAAAGCATCTACACACTCACTTGCTTGGGATGTGTTGACTATTTGTGGATTCAGGACAAGGCTCAAGTTCCTAAACACCTCACTGTCATTCTTTCTTAACCTATGTTTAATGTTCTTTTCCAAACATGCCACATATTTTTCTCTTAACTTGGCAAATGCTTGATCAGAATTGTCCTTGTGAGTCAAGATATCTTCACCATTCAATGATGCACATGTTGTACCATCTTCCTTTGTCCCTATTTTAATGCATGCTTTCATTTCTTTCAATCTCTGTCCATCACTGAATTTTAAATTCTGAAGTTTACCCAAAAACCCATCAACATGAGATTCTGTGTCACTGAACTGAAGAGACTGTTCTTGGAGCCTTTTACTCAGGATTCCTAGTTCTTCATGAACATCGAACATGAAAGCTACCATAAGTACAGTTTTGTAGTTGATGAAATATTTTAGTAGGCCATTTGCAACTGCATTGCCTTCTGCAGCAAAGCAAGATAGAGTAGCACAGACTGAGTTGTAACTGAAGTAGACTGCTTCAACTGCATTTTGTAGCCCAAGCCATCTTATGCTGTGAGGTTCCTTTAATGTAATCTCTGGTTCATCGAGTACTTTTTGCATCTGTTTTAACTTAATACATGTAGTGCGATTGCTAGATCCACTCATAAAAGAATACAGTGCACTGATTTTCGCTCTAGACTTAACAAGTTTTTCATCTTTCTTGATTGCATCTGATACTGAGAGATTTAAACGATGGGCAATGCAGTGTGTCTGTACCACAAACGGAGCATACTTAGATTTCAGTTGTACTCCTACACCAGTATGTTTGCCCATCATCACAAAGACTCCATCTGTTGCTAAGGAAACAATTCTTGAAGTGTCCAGATGTAGTCTGTTCAGGTATTCAACAAGGCAGGCAACAATAGAGTGGGCCTTTCCATCTGATAATTCAACATTTCCTAAGAATTGAGTAACTGTCACCCCATTTTTCACATATCTTATGCATATAGATAGATTTTTCTTTACAGTGATGTCTGTACTTTCATCAATCATAATTGAAAAAAACTCTGATTGAGAAATTTCTGAAACAGTATCTCTCCTAATAACACTGCAGATACACTTCTGAATGTCTGTTATTGTATCCCAACTCAAGTTTTGATACAACATTCTACAAACATTAATTTTCTGTAAATCAAGCAAGCTGTTTATTTTTACAGAAGGGAGTTCTTCAATAGCAGCATAATACACTGTCCGAAATAATTTCATGTCTTTATTATCTCCTGTAACCTCATGTTCCTTGTCATCTTCTGAGTTGTCAGAACATTCATTGACTGCATTTGTCAGTTCTTTCTCAGCAGTTTGATGCTCATTGGACTTATTGTGTCTATCAATACTGTTCCTTTGAATGTTTGTGGAACCTTCATTGGCCCAGATACTTTGCACCTTTTTATCAGTGCAGATTTTACAGGTCAGTCTAATTTCTGGGCCTTCTTTATTAATGATTAGCAAGTGGTAATTTTCTTTCCATGATTTCAGAGTTTTTTCTGACAGTTTTTCGCCAGCATGATGTTTTCTTTTCTTTTCCGATTGTTCAATGGCTGTTACAATTAGATCGCCTATTATTATTTTCACAATACTGGAAGGATCATAAGAACTATCTCTATTTTACATATTTTAATATAGATATACTTCCCGAAGGAGCCGCTGTTTTCTTATAAAGTCCTTTTTTCGCACCGAGAGCACGATGTGCCGCCATGGTTTTGATTACCAGGTTCTTTTGATTTACTTTTGTAACAAACTAAACACTCAGTTACTGGTTACGCATTTTAATCATTTACAAATACGTACCAAGATTTGTAATGCGTAATTACGCACTGGTCCGATTTTTAAAGCGTTTTTTTTAATTTTTCAATGCGTAAATACGCAGATACGTATCTTATCTGGAGCTCTGGTTGCATTTGTTAATGTTGATACTTAAATATTATTTTTGTTCAGAGTATGAGTTCAAGACTATGCAAGCTATCGCTTCAAACTTCAGAGATAGACATATCTCATTTATTAGGGTGAAGTGCACAGGAACAGTTACTCTGCACCTCATACCTTTGAAGTTATTGTCCCTTGTTTAGGTTCATACTTTTTAGTTTTAATAAGAGTCATTGATCTTAGACTATAAAAGTTTTCTTCTTGAAACTTCATTGGTGGATAAATCCTATTTAGGAGAAGTGCAGTGCTTATAAGCTGTTTGTCTGCACTTCATACTTTTAAAGTTATTACCCTTTGTGTTGTTTTTTTTTCAATCTAATTTTTCTTGGGAAAACATGTATAAGACAAGGACTATGAAAGCTATAAACTTGAAACTTCATAGGTTGTGATTATGTTTTTATAAAGTGCAGTGCACAAGAACTGTAATTATGCATCTCGCACTTCTGAGTTATTGCTTTTTTTCATTACATTTTTTGTCCAGAGCATAATATTAAGACTAAATGTGAAAGGTGTGTTTTGAAAAATGAACAAGTTAGAATGACATTATATAAGTATTTTTTACCTGCAGGCAAACCAGGAAGAGGTCGTGGCAAGGGAGGTAAGCAGACAGACGATGAGATAGAGTTTGCCTCCCTTCCGACCCAGCCAACAGCATCAGAGAAGACATACGATGCCAAGGTGTTTGAAGATGTACACATCTCAGACGTTATCAAGGAAAACGATGATCTCAAAATGAAGGTACACTGTTGAATATAGATTGTGTGTACAGTTTGAACACATTGTCATAATTATCAAGTACATGAAAACTAATTGTTCTAATTAAAAATTAGTTTGAATATGGGGAAAAACTGTTGATGAAACAAATATATATGACCATACATGTATGCATATCTAGGTTAGGGTATTTTTAATGGAACAAAGTCAGCATTTAGAAAGATTGAATCTGCAATTTGAATTGGGTGTTAACACATTTAATAAGTTTTTGTGACCTTTCCTAAAGCAATCACACATCAATCTTTTTATTACGTTCGTGAGATTTTTTAAAACCCTTTTTCAACAAAATTGAAAATCCTAGTTATTACAATGGGATATGGTGGATATACATGCGGGAGGTATCAAACAGGTGTTTTGTGGTGGATAGCTGAAGTTTCCATTGACCAACCTTTCATAATAATGTGGACTTTTTACGCATGCATAGAGACTTAGCTTTGGATTGAATTTGGGGCATGTTGGGTCAGCGTCACTGTTTCTTAGACTAGAACAAATAGTTTCCACTCAATTACATGAGTTTTAATCGAGATATTACTATAAAATTTCGGCTCTAGGTAGCTTAGATGAACACCTAGCTTGTAATTGCTTTTTGTGCAAGTTGGTTCAAGATCAAAGTCATTGTTTTTGTTTAAGTATACAAAAAGCAAGATGTTGTTTTGAATTCTTGTGTAGGAAGCTGACATACAGACCTAGCTTGGGATTACAAAATTATTCAAATTTAACTAATAGCTATAATATTAAATACCTACCGTAAAACGCTGTGTATAACGCGCATTTATGTATAACGCGCATCTACTTTTTGAAGCAAAAAAATCGGGAAAAAAAGTTTTTGAAGCAAAAAAAAATTAAGGTAGTTTTTCATGGTTTCTTGTTCTTCAATTATTGAATGTGTTTTATATTTGTTCAATTTGGATAGTATTCACATAAAAAAACACAAAGGATATGTATACAAACCTTAACTTGATTGAAAATTTAAAAAAAAATCCTAAATATGGTCATGACCTGGTAACCCAAAACAAACATATTTGATTTCTTGTACACAAATTTGATCGGTCACCCATTATCATAGATTTGAAAGAATGCATAAAAAACACTGTCCTTGGTGATGCCATATAGGTGGATCGCCAGCACCTGCAGTTAGGGCAACAGCGTGTGGAGATGCGTAAAGTGGTGGCAGAGAACGAGGCACTGCTGAGGCAGACTCGGGAAGCCTTTGACGAGAAACTCGAGCAAATGAAGGTAGTGAAATCCAGATGTTTTATTTTTTGTATTTTTTTAGTTGATTTTTGCTTTATAAATATTTGGATGGCCCCTTTAACCTCTGACCTCTAAATTCAATCATCTGATGACCTACTTATGGAAGTCCCATAAATGATGCATCCTTGTGTGGAAGGACTAAAAAAACATAGGAAGAATTTTTCTTTGGTATGCTAAGAGAGCTTTTAGAGTAATTCTTTAATTTACTGGATTTTTATTTACCGGTAATTTAGCTTTCTATAAATTCAGTTTGATGGATATGGTAACTTTCTCTTGTAATCTTTAGAAAGTCTTAATCAGAACTTTATCAATGTGTAACTGTCTATATTAAAATTACACATGTAAAATGTTGTTGTATGGTTAAATAAGAAATTACTTTTTTTTAACATTCTTGATCAAAATGTACCCAACTAAGGTCAAAACATACCCGACTGAAGTTGAAATGTACCCAACTGTGATTGAAATGTACCCAACTGTGGTCAAAATGTACCCAAATGTGGAAATAACGTAACCTTATCAAAATTTCCTTGATGAATCCCTAACCAAATGTTTTCAAAATGTACTCGACTGGGAAATGAAGGTACCCAATCAAGTTTTAGTGTCTTGTAATTAAAGCACTAGGTAATCAGTGTCACAGAGAGGCATTAATTGGCCAATAAAAACAATAATGTACAATTATTTAATTAACAAAAACTAATAAATATTTTTTGCCATTGAAAAGATGACTGCTGCTTTACTTTAAAATGATGTAATGAGGGTTGGGATTTTGTGTGATGATTATTGGGAATTTTTACCATGATAATGTTGGTCTTTGTCTTGAAAAAGGTGAGTTTCCTGTTATAAAAGAGACTTCTGTTGATTTTTACCCATCAGGCTGCACATGAACAGGAAGTGAGCCGTCTGCTGGCCCAGAATGCCCTGGAACATTCCACGTCACGGTTGGCTGAACTGCAGACGCGTGTTCAAACACAGGAGGTTGGTTGTGCAGTATAAAGCATTTTGCAGTGTGACTTTTTATCCCCAGCCAAAGGCAGAGGGATATAGAATTGGCGGTGCCCGTCTGTCACAAAATTTATTTTTGGCAGGGGATATCAATTCAACAAATTTGCTTGTTTAATAATTATATTCTCTTTTACATTATTATTCATTATTTTTATGATAAAAAATGGTTAAATAAGAAAACCTGTCACGCGTTTCCAACACTAAGTAGGTTTTGAAAATATTTGAAATCCAACAAAAGCAGCAGACATTGCAGAAACTCGACTTTTTGATTAGCATCCTGTACCATATCCTAGATGCACACGAACATTAATAAGTGATAAACTGCGAATGTATGTCACAAAAGAGCAAGTGTCCGCCTAGCGATCGGGAGGTCACGGGTTCGATCCCCACTGTGGGAGCGTTCTTTAGATCTCCCCCATAGACACCAAGGAAAACGGACTCGAGAGCGTTTAATATAAGCTTAGGCTTGTTATGCAATCGAGCTAAAATAAATAGGTTTAAAAAAAAAAAAAGAGCAAGCAGTACTTTTGTATTTTTATACGCCCGTTTTTCAAAACGGGACGTATTATAGTTTCACCCTTGGCGGGCGGTTGGCGTCTACAGCAGTTTCCGCTCTCTATTTCAATTAGTTTTCATCCGATCTTCACCAAACTTGGTCAGGAGTTGTATCTAGACAATATCTAGGTCAAGTTCGATTATTGGTCATGCCAGGTCAAAAACTAGGTCAAGGGGTCACTTAGTGCATTTTAAGGATTAAGCATGGTTTCTGCTCTCTAACTGAAGAAGTTTTCATCTGATCTTCACCAAATTTGGTCAGAAGTTGTATCTAGACAATATCTAGGTCAAGTTCGGTATGGGTTATGCTGGGTCAAAAACTAGGTCACGGGGTAACTAAGTGCATTTCAAGGATTTAGCATGGTGTCCGCTCTCTAATTGAGTAGTTTTCATTCGATCTTCACCAAATTTGGTCAGAAGTTGTATCTAGACAATATCTAGGTCAAGTTCAAATATGGGTCATGCAGGGTCAAAAACTAGGTCACGGAGTCACCAAGTGCATTTCAAGGATTAAGGGTCAAAAACTAGGTCATGAGGCCACTTAGTGCATTTCAAGCATTTAGAATGGTGTTCGCTCTCTAATTGAAGTAGTTTTCATCCGTTCTTCACCAAATTTGGTCAGAAGTTGTGTCTAGATGATGTCCAAAACCTTCAAACGGGCGTATTTTGTGCCAGTTTTTTACTAATTATGCTTGTAAAATTTATTTATTAAAGAGTACCTTTTCATATAACATACATGTGCATCAAGACATCCCTGTGCATTGATAATAAATTGGCAATGTGATTATATTGTGTTGGCTCATGGCCAGAAAAGCCTTGTCAAAATATATTAACAAGACACATCGCACCTTAGTTGCACCACTTAAGTTTTACGTTACATTATTATTTTGTTGCACCACCTAAGTTTGATGTAACATTATTTTGTACATAATACTTTTGACATAATCGTGCGTACTACAATTGATTTTTTTGTTTGGCAGACCCATGAAAATCCAATAAGTTTCCAACAAATAATCGTTTCACAGTATTAATTGTCACAATGCATTACCTTTGCAATGTCCAAGCATCTGCCTGACAACTCAACCTTATACTCTTTCCCACTCAGAAACAAAGTGAAAATGGCTATGTGCAAACAGCATAAAACCAGAACAGCCTGCGAGTAATTCCCAGTCTGTTCTGGCCCTGTTTTCACAAAACGATTTTGCAAGCGAAAATCGATTTTAACTGACATCGATTTTCATTTTTTCGTATCAACTACAATGGAAATCCATTTTCAATGACGAGCAAAATCTATTTCCAATTGCAAAAAATGTTTTGTGAACACGGGGCCAGGTTTATATGCTGCTTGCTGCTCATCAGTATCTAAGGGTTGGAAATGAAGCCTTTAAAACTTCAATCTAATAAGAAAGGTCTTTAATAAAATTTAACTTTCTTAGGGACTACACATGCGTCAAAATACGTTTCTAAGTGGTAAAGGGTTGAATGTACAGCTAAAATCATTAACAGTACTACTTCCATACTAGTTTTCACCATTAAATGATGTTCATGTTTTTATATTTTAATTGGGTTATTCAGCACAAACATCTTTATCATTTCAAATTGTGAATCTAAGTCATTGTTTTAGTTTGTGATGGGTAATAGCACAATGGTAACTATAAGCACCCTTGACAAATAATAAGTTTTGGATAAACATTTGAAAATGACTCCTCATTCATAAACTTACAATAGTGACTTGATATCACTTTGTTGATATGGTTTCCACTGCATTTATTTCATCAATCTCTCCATTTCGTACGGTTTCCATGTTTACGTAGGTGATGATCAAGCACCTGCGTGAACAGCAAGCAAGACTGGAGGTGGAGGCAGAGGCAGCGGCCGTGCTGCGTGTGAAGCAGACGAGATTGGAGGAGACGCTCAAGTCACTGCACCGCGAACTCAAGGAGGCCAAGAAATCTCACACTCCGGTAGGATAGCAGTCAAAATTCAAAAACAACTTGAGGCCCCAATTGTTTAATCCCTTGCTGGAGATTCACAAATGTTCAAATACCCAATACCTAGCTGGACATTTGCTTAGGCCAGTTTAAACATGATTAGCTTACGTCTTCTTTTTACAACAACCTTGGGTGAAGGCGGCAAGCAGTCACACTGTCCATCATTATGTTTGTGCAAAAATATCCTATATCAGCAATAACTTTGCCATTTATTGATGGATTTTGAAATAACCTGGCACAAATGCGTTATTATGGCTATTTGTCAGCTTAAAGTAGAATCAAAATAAGCGCACAGACAGTTATGTCCTAGCCATCATTGATTGTCTAAGACTTAAGAATAATTATAAAAATGATTTCTCAACCAGCATTTTTCTATTCTCTAGGAGATGCGGCATTTCGAGTCCCTTCAAGAAAAGATAATCCAGATAGAAACCAAACACTCGCAACGAGAGAAAGAGTTACAGGATATTATTCGCAACTCCCGCCAGGCAGCGGCCATCGAAACTGAAAAAGAGGTAGAAAGGTGGCGACAATTGGTGGAATCCAAGAACAATGAAATTCAACAATTCCGCATTGAACTGGACTCAATACTTGAAGTACTTCGGGTCTTACAAAAACAGGGTGTAGTGTTGCCTGTGAACTCTGCTGTGATATCATAGTTTTCCAGACATGGATTTAGTTTGTAGATAGAAGAGATATATTTATTTGTGTATACAGATTAGTAATGTGATATTATTAATTATTGACGACAGGGACAGTGTGCCAAATTCATATATTGGATTGCTGCTGAATATATGGATGTTTCACAAATACTAGTTGTATTCAGATTATCTGAATGATTAACTGAAAAATTTACAACTTATAACATAATTCATCAGTTTATTACATTTCTATTGTATTGTTCACTGGTGTTTAGGTCATCTTAAAATTAGGACACTTACAATTACTATTTTACAAATATTCCTGGAAATTGTCTTTCAATGTTTGTTTTTTAGCATACCCTTTTTGTATATTAAATTCTAAAACTGACTTTAGTGAGTTGTTATGGTAAGTTACCTAGCAAAATAACACTGCCTTGGTCTTATTTAAGCTGAAAAATTGAGTTCAGTATTCCCAATCACCATGAGTGAAAATTTGTCAAATTTTATTAGCTCGGCGTTTTCAAAGAAAACTCGAGGTATTGTCATAGCCAGCTCGTCGTGTCGTGTCGTCCGCTGTCTGCCGTCTGCGTCATGCTTAAACCTTAACATTGGCTCTAAAATCAAAGTGCTTCCACCTACAACTTTGAAACTTCATATGTAGATGCACCTTGATGAGTTCTACACGCCACACCCATTTTGGGGTCACTAGGGCAAAGGTCAAGGTCACTGTGACCTCTAAAAAAAAAAAAAGAATTTCTGTCAAGCTTTCATTTATTCAAAACTGCACCCGTAGCCGAGCTTGGCACCCGTTATGCTGTGCTCTTGTTACATTTTGTGATCATTTTACTATGTATAATTCCTTACATAACAGTTTCCAAACCTGTATAATTTCTTTTACTAGGTCAACAATTATTATTTGCGGCATAATCACAGACTTTTGTTACTTCCACCATTTAAATGCAATACCTTATTTTGGAAAACTGAATCTGTGGGGTGGGACTCTTTCATTGTCGAGTCTTGTCTGCCATTTAATTTATTAAAATAGGTTGTACTAATACAACAGTTTGTTGACAAGTTTGATAAGACTTCAAGTTTAACCCATTTATGCCTAGTGGACTCTCCCGTCCTTTTAAATCGGATCAATTTATTTCCAAAATTAGGGATGTCTATTATATTTATTTCTATACACGTATTTGGAATATTTCTTACAGAAATTCCTTTAAGCAAACAGCGCAGACCCTGAGGAGACGCCGCATGATGCTGCGTCTTATCTGGGTCTTCGCTGTTTGCCAAGGCTTTTTTTCTAGACGCTAGGCATAAACGGGTTAAAGTGATTTGAGAGAAACCAAAGAGAATCAAACGAGTTAGACATTGATCTATGGAGCTTTCCCACATTTCTTGGTTTGCTGAGTACTATTGGTTGACAAATTGGATGAGACTAGTAGTGCGAAGGGTTGTGTTATCTCTAGCTTGAGTCGGGTTACTGGTAAACTTCTTGAGTGCAGTTTGTGTGCTGCACATAGGGATAATAATAGTTCACATGACACTGCATTTCTGTTTTCTTTCAAAGCCAACCTTTGATGAAGACGTGGGGAGGGGTCTGTTGTTTTGCACATGTAAGTTTTTGGGTTTGTTCATCTGTAGGACTTTCCTTAGTGAACTCTTTGTCCTACAATTATGCCTATTGCATTTGTGGTCAACAGATTGAAGTCACAAGAACTATGGAATTTAATAGTTGCAGTAGTCATTTTTTGTACATTTAATACCTACACAAAACAATAACTTAAGAAAGAAGACTTTCACTTGTGTTAAAGAGCTAACCCTTTTTACTCAGAATTCCATTATTATTATTTTGGTTAAGGCGGTAATAAAATGTGTTAACAATTTTAAACAGGCTGTTAACAAACCCTCCAGTTTATTGACCTACATAGCCGTTTAATGAAATTACTTCCGTAGGCAATATATCCTCATTGACAGGTGGCTAACAAGCACCTGCAGCTTGTAGTGATTGAGTGCTTTACTAAATATGGGATCACATATTAGGTTACTGGTATATTCTAAGAAGACAATGTTGATAAGAAATATCTTTAAAAATGACATTTGGCGTCTATCCTGACTATGAAATTAAGTGCGAAAATGTATTTTTCTAGAAAATTAAATTGAGAACAAAGGTTTAATTGTTGTTGTTTTTTTACTTCTAAGTCGTATATCCACCACACGAAATGTGTGTTATTAAGTGCACGTACATGTATATTCAAATCACACAAAAGTGTTGGTAGATAAAAATCATACTACTGGAGATCACTTTTTTTTCTCAAATGGGCCTTTTATGAGTGTACATGTATTTCTTTACCATTGAAATATATGGTATGCAAATATTTGATTAACAAGTAGTTTTCTTGACACATTCCAATCACACTTTCAGAGCCACATCATGTGGAAATGAGTCTTAAGCCGTTTCGGCTAGAGTAGCTCAAGCCCTGCCTGCGCTATTGTGCCTGCCCAATACAATCATGCAAGGCTTCATGACCTCATAAGGCATATCCCAAACCAGACTGAGAGGTGCGCAGGCTGGGCTATAGCAACGCTGGCCGCATATGGCATAAGATCCATTTTCGCATGATCCGGGTCTTTAAAAATATAATTGCGCCCTGTTTATGGAACATTTAAGCACAATATTTTTCGATACAAAATTGAAGTCAAACCATGTAATTAATAGCAAACTAGCAGATTTCGACAGCCTATTCAGGTCATCAGGAACGAATTTCAGACGGGCTGACCGAGCACGGCAAACGTTTGTGGTTAGATAATGAAACGATTTCCCTGTTATCATAACACTATTCTGTTTCGGTGGTGATTGCTTTCTCATCGTGAAAGCAATACTGTGTTACGATCGATAGTCCATTATGTCTTCCCTTGACGATTTAGTGACCGAGTACTGGCCCACTCTGGTTTAGCGGATAATTTATTGCATAAACCTACCTTGCGGAGGATTCCAGAGTCCGGAATTCGTTACACTGAAAAGTGTTATGTCCTATACGCTGTACACCGACGCAGTCATGTAGCCAACATTATGGGGGATTTCTCTTGAATCAGCCAATGAAATATTCGAATGTATTCATTCGAGTCTGCTGGCGTTATGTAAAGGTCATTTAAGGTGCAAAGCTGCGTTAAATTAACCATTTAACCGGAACAAAATGTATGTTAGGATTTAATAGGTATTTTAAAGCACTTACATTCGAGGAGATTTATGCATAAACAACTCCAACTTCGCGTATCCAATATTATAGTAGGTTCGTTAGTATATGTAAATAGACGTTTCGTGGATTGTTTTTGTCACGCGCCCTTAAAAGATTGCTGAGATAAAGGGAGTTATAGTACAGTGCGATTGTATAAAAAGACGCTGCGGGGAATAACGAGTCACGCGCAGTGGAATCGGGACATGGCGCTGCTAACGCATACGTGTCTGGTATTGTTGATATGGTTTCTGTCAACGCAACAAATTAAAGGAAGGCACGGGGCGTATCTAGTGTCCGTGATGGAAGGTGAACCATTCTTACAAATGCATAATACATGTACTCGCTTTTTTATTTGTCCTTAGGGGCGTGATTCAAACACATTTTGAAGAGGATTCACGAGATATTAAACCTCTGAGTCTTGTGGTACCAGATGAAAACATGTTTTAGGTATTTAAGTCCATATGAAACGTGTGACCCACAGGCGTATATTAAGTAGTTTGCAATGTGTCATATCTGTCTGGTTAGCAGCAGTGCTTTCTGCACGAGCTCCTATTCAATGGGACCCGGGGTCGATACCAGTTGCCGGCGCATGTGAGTTTGGTTAGTGGTCATCAGAACAGACAAGAGAGATCCCCCCTCCCCATCCCAGCAGAAGAACACATCAAAATCGAATACCTTTCAGTAAAAAAAAAGCGCATTATGTACGAGTCAGACTTTTTTCAGCCTCAGACGCGGAAACACGACATGGACGTCGAAATACGCGCACACATGTTCAACCAGAACATACTTCGACATTATCCTTTACGTACTATTGGCTTAAAATAATTGAACTGGGCTAGGATCTATTTCTTGGGGGATGTGAGAGTATATTAAAACAAAGGTTCTTTAATAGTGACTACCATAGTTTGGTACGTAATGCGCGTTATGAGTTTTTTACACGACTAGAGCTCATACAACATGGGGTTACTTAATAGTCTCGAGCATAGTCGCCCCCCCCGAAAAAAAAGACATCATGTACTGGTTCAGTTCCAGGAAACGGACTCGAGAGCGTTTAAAAAAAGCCTTAGGCTTTCGATGCAATCGAGCTAAAATAAATAGGTTTAAATTAAACTTAATGTTAATTTATACATATCTGCTTTTAGGCCACTTTTTGATATCACTTCCCATGTATAGGTCACTTGTATAATTGATCGGACGTCCACGCGGACTCATTAAAACAAGTACGGGCCTCTGAGATAAGGACATATACTAAGACGCTTTGGGCACATACTGGTCACACGCCTTGGAGACCCGACCATGGCGCTGCTTACACATACGTGGCTGGTGTTGTGGATTGCAACTCTATCAACGCAACAGATCAGTGGTATGTGCAATGTTCATATGTTATGTCTCTCGTTTTTTGATGATTTTTCTACACATATACGCCATCCAGTATTTGTAAATTTGTATAGATCGCACGGATTTGTTATTTAAGTGGTGTTCAATAACTGGTACATGTATATTTCTGGGGGACGGAGATTAATTTTACCATTTTAAGACCCGAAGAGCATTGTAAAGACGCAAAAGATTTGTAAAGGCTAATTTCGCTGCATTTACATGTAGGCGCCACGCTCTGGAGCTGGAACCATGAAAGCCAGAACAAAGACATAAATGTAGTCCTTAGGGACGGGTTTCACATGACCGATACCCAAGGAAAATTCGGGATCGGAGCAGACGACTCTCTCACCCTCGCTGAAGACCCCCAAAATCCGGGCCAGTGGGTGCTAAGGGTGTTCTATGCTCATGGTGAGAACTAGTTATTTAAACCTCCTTCAATCCTATATTTGAGTAATAGTATTATATTATTGATTTTTAATAAAGTAAATTTAAAGTTTTTGCAAATGGTTTTGTTAAAGGAATATGGGTTGTTATGTTTAGGACTCTGAAATGGATTGGAGTCACGCTCTATGAAAAGGGGTTTAATGCATGTGCGTAAGTGTCGTCCCAGATTAACATGTGCAGTCCGCACAGGCTAATTAGGGACGACACTTTCCGCCTAAACTGGATTTTTTGCTAAGAAGAACGAAAAATACAATAAAAGCGGAAAGTGTCGTGCCTGATTAGCCTGTGCGGACTGCACAGCTTAATCTGGGACGACACTTTAAGCACATGCATTTAACACTTTTTTCACAGAGCACGGCCCAATGTTATACTTAGCAAACGTTTATTCTGGTTAACAGCTCAACCACTATCAACTATCATTGAGCCTTTGCAATAACTAAGTCATTCTTTGACCACTACACTATTCAGAACCAAGAGAAATGTGTTTAATGTGTTTATTCGAGATGACTCACACGATGTCCACTAAAGAAATTCACATATCTAATTGCGCGATAAAATACTACTCCAACACTATGATCATGTATCTTTCTAAAGCGTAGTTACATTAAACCAGGCAGCTATAGCCAATCCGGGAAGCACAGAGGAGCGCAGTTCTATGGTACACCAAGCGCAGTGACATCTCATTCCTACACGACCTTGACCTTGGAGTATGAGGTGAGTGAAGGTCACATCTTATTCCCTGCATGGCGCATACCTTCAATTGGAGGTCCGTAAATGTCCTTACAGAATCCGACTCGATGATGCCCATTGGAAAATCAGATGAGCGGATGTTATACAGTTTCACTTAAACGCGACTTGACCGTAGAGTATGAAGTTAGTGAATGCTTCTTCTAAATTCTACATGTGTATATGCGTGTGTATATGCTATTAGTTTACATACGAACTGAGGTATATAATAAGATATCTTTTGCAGGTGTATTTTCCGTCATCGTTCGGCTGGAACAAAGGCGGAAAACTGCCCGGCCTTTGGGGAGGCACTCGTGACTGCTCCGGGGGTAGAATTCAAGACACGTGTTTCTCGACGCGACTCATGTGGCGCGCCTTGGGGGACGGGGAGGTCTGTGTTAACTAATAGCTGGTTGTTCGTTCATAGATATGTGTGAGAAGGCGTTATAAAATGTCTTGAGTTATGGACTGCATTGAAGTACATGTAGTAACAAACAACTACATAGAGAAGCTTTACTGCACTTCCATATTTGAGTACCAAAGCAAAGATAACAATTCCAATGTCGACCTTTTTGTCTCGTTATAACTTTGATACCGGCACTCTTATGTAATGTAGAAATATCGGAATTATGACTCAGTAACATATGAGCAAATCTGCACGGTATATTATGATTTTCCAACAGAGTACGTGTTTGCGTACATGACGGATAGTTCTGCTGCACACTGCAATATAATAAAACGTTTCTTTCGTTTATTTTCTTGTACAACTTCATCTGAATTGTTATGACAGTTTTTTTTATTCATAAACGCTTTATCTGTTTTGGAAAACAAGGTAAGATTTATATGATCGCTTGAATAACTTTAACGTATCACACTAATTATGTGGTATTTATGATACATGTACGTTTTTTTCCCATCTGATAAGTCGATGTGGCTCTGCGATTTTACTAGAACATGTAACATATGTACATGTATATGGAATTTAGCTCCTATTGCTTTAACGTCGACTTCTTAATTTATTGCTGTGACTTTCAAACCAAAATTGTAGTAACTTTCTGCCTTTCGATTTCCCAGGTATACGCCTACGTGTCGCACACTCAGAATCCCAGCTTTGACACGTGGTGCGCTAAATACGACCACACGAGCACACCCGCTTACATGCACGTGCACTGCACGGCTGACTCGGGCATAGAAATGGGAAAGGGCGCCTTTCGATTCCAACACAACCGCTGGCACCACATTCGACAGGAAGTGCATCTGAATGCCCAGCCGGGACAGAAGGGTTACATTCGACTCTGGGTCGATGGCCACGCGGAAATTCACGTGACCGACGTGATCATGCGCGCTAACACACATTTTGATATTGACGGACTGTTTTTCTCCACGTTTTTCGGCGGACATGACAGCAGTTGGGCGAGTCCAAGCGACACATACACGTACTACCGGAACTTCAAAATCACAACGGATACTCTCAACCCGTCGCAAAATGAACTAGTCGGATAGGGCTTTCCGAACACGGAGCAGCTGTATACAATAAATTACATGCATGGTATCTAAAAAATTAAACCAAATCGCATTACGAATTGTCTCGAGTTAGTTTTGTTTCCCATTGTATCAACCTCCGCGCAGAGATTTGATTGAATCCGAGAATAGATTGAGACAAAACCGTATTAAACCGGTGGGTACACTGTACTTTTGGTTAGCGATATGATAAGCATTGTGGCATTTATTTTATAAACATTTCAGCGACTATCGACTCAAGTTCCAAATATTCAGAATTCTGGTGGTTATAAATTAGACCATGCGGGCGGCAACAAGAGTTGTTGAATTTCCACGTATCAGAACGTCAAATGACTGTTCACTGACAGATAGGCCCTAACCACGATAGCGCGAAAATTATTCCAAGTCTAACATATAACTCCTATCGAGCATAAATGGGCAAATATAAGGCCGTCAGAACTTTATAAATTGCGCTTACAATTGTCACATCGCTCGATCATGTTTTAAAAGGGTAAAATATTATTATCACTTGTCACAAGCTTGTCACCTTCCAATGACAAATGGTTTCAATTTACACCGAATTACGGGAGCCAAAATTTAGTGAAAACGATTATCTATAAACATTTTTGCTTGTTATAGTTTTCTTTCATAAAAAACACAGTCGACCCATGGAAAGCATGATTTCGATCACTGACTGGGGTGTCAATCATGTAAAGTTTTCATTTTTTGCTAATTAGTTTTTTACAAAATAAACAAAAATAACAAGAAATGTAATGTGTGTCGACTGCATGGAACAGAAAATGACAATTTACCGTAAACGGGGCGGCATGACAACGTACGAGTACGGAGAAATATTAATGTATTCAGTGACACGATTCTGTATCACGATAATGATGATGATGATGATGATGATGATGATGATGGTGATGATGATGATGAGGAGGAGGAGGAGGATGGTGATGATTTCGATGATGATGATGTTGTTGTTGTTGATGATGATGATGATGATGATGAGGAGGAGGAGGAGGATGATGATGATGAGGATGATGAGGATGATGATGATGAGGATGATAATGATTCATTCACAACTGAACACAAAGGGGTTATACCTGTGCGACTTAACTATACATTCCCCGCTCCAAAATCGAAAGCCTTGAAGCGATCCTGCAATCGAAGCTTGAAGATATGCGACAGACAAATATATACAATTTAACCATAGTATTATAACACGTTTTGTTTAGAAATGTTTGATTTAAAAAGTATAAAACTCTCCGAGAAATATCCAACCATGAAAGTTACTTAATTGAGTTTAATTAAGTAATTAGCCTCCCTATGTTAATGGTATGTTCAAATACCAGTTAACTTCATCAAATGAAAAGTAAGAGTTAAGAAATATATGATTGCAAAAATGAGGTTGTCTTTCCCATGTACTATTTTGATATTGACAGAGAAACGACAAATTCTGACGGTTGGCAAAAGCAGGTGATAGCCTTATATGGTAAAAGCGACCGGTGTATACCTTAAAAGGTATGCAGCGCATATAAAATTCAATGATCGATAAGTTGTATAGAACAACGTTCTATATATATCCATGACCAGTTGGTTCCCGGTTTTTATGCTGTACTTCATTATACTGCATTACCGGGGTAGACACTTGTGGATTGATAGCAGTAGGAGAAAGGTATGTTTATGTATTGTTATTTTGTATTTATTTATTGCGTAGCCATCGCCTATAAAAACAACAGCTGTTTTTGCTGCTTCTACTACTAATCTATGTGCACTTCTACTACTATTAATTTACAACTACTACTACCACTACTACTGCTATAACCACCAGCACCGCAAACGCCACCGCCGCCGCCACCATCTCCACCATCACCACCACCATAATTATATATTAATAATGATTACAATAATAATAATAATAATAATATACCACATATATAATGGCGCCATTGCATGCTGGGCTCCAACTGTTTCTAATCTCCGATATACCTCTCAGATTCGTTACAGCAAACATGGAACGTGTAAATATCTCCAGAGGCTACGTCGACTGGGTAAAGACTTCGAGAGGTTGGGCGTTACAAAACGTTGACTTCTGCGCCGAAGACGTCCCTAATCAACTTCTCATCAAGTATGTTAAGCGTTTTTAATTTTATATATTTATTCTATAGCTGTAGCCGACTGAAGACGACAAACACTTATTATGAGAAACAAGAAATATCTTTAAAAAAGATATACGGCGTTGATTGTGGTCGATGTTTATGAACGATCAAAAGTTATCTCTATGAGATAAAAAGTAGCGGATGCCTTTTTTCTGCGCTACATCACAAGCAAATCAATTACGGGGTGTTGCGCCAGATTTCGTGGCTTATTTTGCTTTATGTGATATTATTACTCAGATATCTATATTTACAGAATAGGAAAACACAAGAAACATGAAAATAAACGAGTGCATATAGGTCAGCCGGCAATTCTCGAATCTTAATTAATTGCATAATTATAGTATAGTGAATTATTGTGCTCATGCTTTATAAACTGGTCTAAATCGATAAATAATTCTAATTAATTTAATCAAAATTGGTCCTTATCATGCAAATGAAAACATATTAAAAATCGATGATTGACATACCACAATAATATCGCCGAATATCTTTATTTAGTATCTTTCTGATCAAAACAGACTTCAAGTGCACAAAGTTTACGAGACGGCGTTTATAAAAAGATTTCTGCAACTGACCGCAAACTGACCTTGATACCTTGCGGATTGGAATGCAAGGCATTAAAGTTAGGTAACAATTCTGCTGTTGAAACGACGGCTTGTTTACGCCAACTGTACACGACCAAGGCAACAGCTGTGCCTAAAATATTGATATATCGACAAAGCGACTAAACGAACTATTTACTCCATCAGACAAAAATAGCATAGATTCCATTTTTTCCTTCAATGTATCGCAACCCCTTCTGCGAACTCCGGTGATGAACTGTATATAAACTCTGACTTTCACACCTTGGCCGCGAATTGACCCGAAACCTCGCGGGTTGAAATGCAATGCAAGTAAGTACTAAATATGAGAATATAAGCCTTTAGTATAAACGCTTTTGCGCTGGTAATTCTCTGAAAATAAAAGGTGAACGCACAAACTGTATTTATGTCGAAAATTGATTGTAAAACTGTTCTATCTATTGAGCCTTTTCATTAGAGATAAAATTGTTTCATGCAGTAAAACAGTGTTACAAAGACGCGGATATGTTTCCAATGTTCTGGTGTTATACTCAAATCAGCCAATGGAATAAATGAAGTGTATTCATTCGTACCTAGCCGCGGGAAATTTTATTTTAATATTATTGGACACTTACAAAGGTCAAGTCAGGGTGAAAAGCTGGCTTAATACAGCTTACGCCGAAAAATATGTCAAATGAGATTTCCCCCCAAATAAAACTGACTCGTTTTCGTGTCATCCCATATAAGTTATATTTGATATGTGAAATTTATCGCGTTTCGTCTATATTATTATAAGCGTCTTTATGGCCGTAAACTCTGGAGTAAATGTGCCTTTTAAGATAAATTGTTAAGTCGTTTAGATAGTCGGTTCGTCAAATAATTTCGTTTCGTCACAAGGTTTTATCTTCTAATTTGAATCCTGTTAGATATGCCTTCTTAAATGGGCCTGAGGTAGCGACTTACTTATATGCGTCGTCGCTGTCGTTCTCAAACCTCGTAGCTCCAAAATTTTCAAAATATTTTTTTTGTCTTTTCCGAATATATTAAGTCTGGCGCGTGTTTTGTGCAATATCTCGTAGCTCTACGCCAATCAGAGCCCTTGAAAAAGCCACGTGACGAAATGTTGTAGAATGATTGTTGGCTTTTTTCCTGGCGAAAAGTCGTAGCGACGCCATTTCACCTATAGGTACGTCGTTTCGTTTGGACAAATTTGACAAAAACGTTTTTATAAAAAAAACATATTTGAAACTACGAGGTTTCCTATCAGGACGAATTGTCGTACCTCATAAAAATGACAAAACTGTGGTGACAAAATATCGTAGCTACCATGTCTGACTGTCAGTATGACTTACGCGTCTACGGCTTATACCGTATTTTGCAGCTTCATTTGTTTGGTATTTTTACAGAATTTCAATTTCTAAAACATCGTTATAAAAAAATGAGACGGGTTTTTCTCTCTCCTGAAAAGTTGGCATTTTGTAGCTACGAGGTTTGAGAACGACAGCGACGATGCGTTAGGTTGTAAAGCAATTATTGTAGGTCTGGTTTCCAGAATCGGAGTTCCAGATGGGAACCGCGAAGTGAGTCACGGGCGCTGCGTCAAGGTGCAGGGGACCAGGGGTCAGCGGCGGATGTCAGTGTATCTGTCCGAGTTCATTGATGTCATGGACCTCGCGGACGCTACACGCGATATCCGGAGACAAGCGTATCTTGTTGACGTAAGAAATACGACACCGTGCAGCGTTTGTGCTCCATCGGGGAAATATTGCTATTATTAAAAAATAACTTCCATTTTGTTTGAATAACAATTATATTTGATAGGGCTTCACATGTGGTATTTGTTACACAAGCAACAAATAGCTTATTTTCCCTTGATTGAGAAAAAACAAACAAAAAACAACAACAAACACACCAACATCAACATATTATTGGAACATGTCTAAGGATGTTATATGTCGCATATAGTTTGTTTAAATCTATTCATTTTAGCTCGATTGCATCGAAAGCCTTAGGCTCTCGAGTCCGTTTCCCCATGCCTAGAACCAGTACTTGGTGTCTATGGGGGAGATATTAAGAACGCTCCCTCGGTGGGGATGGAACCCGTGACCTCCTGGTCGCCAGGCGGACATCAAATCCATTACACCACTGCGACCTACATATAGTAAGACATTCCACGTAGAAAGATCCCATAACGACAGACATATCAGAAATCGTCAATGGTCCCTTTTTAGTACATTTATTTTGGACGAACGCGAACGTCTTATTGCAGATACTGCGGCTGATGTTGACTCGGTTCCTGCACAAGCTGTCTGGCTCATCTCACCGACAACTGTTTAAGATTCTTGATCAGTTAGTTCACACAGGTAAGGATAATTTGTTGATATCTGGGGCTGCAAAGCTTAACAATTAAGCCGCGTTCGGAGGAAACTGGGCTTAATGCATGTGCCGTAAAGTGTCGTTCCAGATTAGCTTGTGTTGTCCATACAGGCTTTTAGGGACGCTACTTTCCGCCTTAACAGGATTCTCGCTACGAAGGGACTCCCTTTAAACAAAAAAATGCGGACTTTACATGCTAATCTCGGACGAAACTTGACGCATATGCATTAAACCCCGTTTCTCAGAACGAGGCTAAGATACGATTTCGAATGAACATTCTAGCCAGTCCTCCCTCAGTCAAAATAGTTTATATGGCAGCGTGAAGGAAAAACAAGTAAACTTGATTGATTTATTTATTTATAGGTGAATACGACGTGTAACACATGCAAACGTTTTCCTAACGCTAATGCACAAACTTAATCAATACTAAAGGTGCACTAATAACATTAATTTTCTTTTTTCAAGTGTTAAAAACGGAAGTTGGCGTGAGGCGTTTGCAAAGATTACTGCACGAGACACACAAACATCTCGTGGAAGACACGAGTCGGATTGACACGAGGATCGGTTGTCGAAGCCTGTGGAACAGACACACACAGAACGTGTCCAACCTGCTTACACAGATGGGAGGATTCGTATACACAGAGGTAATTGGCTGCACTGATTGGGATACATATATTGTTTGTTTCAACTAACATCGGCAAACAGATATGGTGGGTAGGTAGAAAAAACTTATTTATTTTGTTAACTTTTATTTTGGGCTGTAATGAAGCTGTGAACTCGACATGGAATACCGAAAAGTGGAGTGTTGTTCTGACAAATTATGGTCAGTGAAATCAAACAACTTGTTTCTGCGGAATTCCAGAATAAGGTATACATTTTGTTTCTGCTAACATCTCCAGATAGATAGGGTAGGTTCGTCGGACTAACTTTGATTTGTTCGATAATATTGATATTATTTTCTACTGCTTTTTACAAGTTATTTTTTACTTTATTGAATGACAGAATTTCTCCAACTCTCTCTGTATAATCTATTTTTTTAATGATAAAGTTAATTTAAAAAATGATTGAATGTTGCGAGAATGATTGATAACTCCACCTGAATGGTAACCAAATATAAGGGTCTGTGGAATTAATAGAAAAAATTATTTTAAGCTTAAAGTAAAATGTGAGTGTATTACGTTGTCTCTCGTTGTAATAACGGGATACTAAGATTTAATTAAAGCCCATCTTTACTCCCGATTTCTATGAACTATTCCTCTCTTGTCAGTCTTTTTGTCGGATTTTTGAGTCGGGCATAGCTCAAACATAATGAGTTCTTAACTGAAGACGCAACCTCATCTTCATTGTTTTGCATGTTTCGAGATACATGCGCATTCACGATACTTCTAAACAAAAAATATTTACTTGAATACCTCACTATATCTCCCCGTATGTCTGGGTTGCGGATATGTAGGACTCATTGTTCCGTAAGTCTGTCTGTGCGTCTGTCCGTCTGTCTGTGCGTCTGTCTGTACCGATTAAAAAATATTTGTTTCCATATATAATATTTTTCAGCGTGAAGAAGACGGTAAACCGCAGCTGATGGATCTACCGAAGGAGTGTCTCTTTGAAATCATGTACAAATTGACGGATCACAGGGATTTGATTAACCTTGGTGGGTTACCTACCATTGCACATTTTACATCTGAGTCTCGCTCTGGGAAAACCGGACTTAATGCATGTGCGTAAAATGTAGTCCCAGATTAGACTGTGCAATTCGCAAAGGCTTATCAGGGACGACATTTTCGTTTTTAACAATATATTTTTATTTCAAATGAAGTATTTATTTAGGAAAAAAACAATACTTTAAGCCCGTTATGTACATGCATTTAACCCCATTTGCGATTACCGGTAATGTGTTGCTATGTGGAATAATTCTTCTTTATTATATAAGCCCTGGACTGCATTCATTATTATAACCAAATGGAGTCATACAGCATGCATAAAACCGTGAGGTGTTTAAATTAACTGATATGTGCAAATATGAATAAGCTTGTTACAGAGATACATTTTTCGGAAATTGTACTAGGTGTGAACAGAATATTTCTTTGAGTTAAGCATAGCATTTGAGAGATAGTCGGTTTACCACGGTTGACAGAAAACCTGTAACACGATACTGATATTTGACACATTTATGTTTTTTACATTAAACCTGTTTATGTGTTATTTATATATGTCAATTGATGTTTTTGTCTCACTTTTAATGAATTTTGAATGATTCACACGCATATCGTACATATACACATGTGCAACTGACCATGGGTCATCTCTGCGCTAGGTTTGGCCTGTTGGGACCTGTACCACGTGACCCGTGAAGAGTCAATCTGGCAAAAGTTGCTGGGGTTCCATTTCTCGCCCAAGCAGGTGGCGACCTTCACGGAGTGCATTGAGGACTCCGACGGCGACACGCTACTGCAGCTGTACCGACATTGCTACAGGTATGATCACACAATGAAATTATCGCGCCGCGCTCTGGGTCCGCACTTGCTTATGGGCGACTATTTGCTTTTTTTTTTGTTTAAAGGAAGTCTCATTTTTGTTTAGGTTAATCTGGGACGAAACTATGCGCACATGCATTAAGTTCCGTTTTTAAAGACCGAGGCGCATATGTTGTTCCGGTGCTACAGTTTCGTAAAGCGGTGAAAGCACTAGGTTTGGGGTTCTATAACCACCCTCACCACCCCAAAAATAGTATTGTTACGATAATATACATTTCGCTTGCGACACTGCCAGAAATCCTAAACACTCATACCTAAACACACACTCATACACGACCGCGAGACAAACAAAAAGAACGCTCGAAAAGTGAGGTACATGTACATATCAGGACTACAGGAACGCCCGTAGTCCTGATATGAACATTTGTGTTAACAACGAAAGAAATCAGTGACATGTAGCAAATTAAATCGATGATGCTGTGGGATTGATCATAACGACACGTTGAGCTCGCATCTTGTGATGAGCTTTTGTGTTTCGTTCACAGGAAGTTCGGATTCCGGAAACTGTACACGGCGGATCAGCTCGTAATATGCTCGGCTTGTAAAACTCTTCACTGGCTGGTAAGACAAATACAAAGTGTTTGTATGAAAGAGGGATATGAGTAGAACTCTGTTTCTGAATACCGAAACGCAGGTGTTTTCTATGCGTGGTATGTGTGTGCTGAAGTTTTCTTCAAGAAAATGTATTCGTTTTTTAAGTATATAGATCTACATGATTAACCGAATATATGATATAGTAGGCAAACTTTACAAATTAGAAATCGATCACTATTCTGACGAAAAAAAGCTCGATATAATTACATGTATATATTTTAAATGGAGGGTTTTAACAAATGGCCCTTGTTTACAAATCGCGCGGTTACGTCTGGCATTTGCAGCATCGTGCCTCGTTTGATATCAAATCAAGTGCTAAAGGATGCATTGAACTCTGTTTCAGAAACTCGGCCACTACTGTTGGTCGGACGACAAAGACAGGGTGAATGCCGTCATGGAGCCCATATCACCCTGAGGAATTATGTCAGATCCTCGGATGACGTAATATACTTAAGATTATGACCTCACACCCGAGATATCAACGTCGTTACTACATATTTTTGGCGTTGACGTCATAATTAAATGTGTTAAATAAAGTGTTCGCGCCGGTTATGGGGCCTTTCGTTGTATTTAATTTCATGCTGTCTCATTTTCGGAGTTCTTTGTGTTCTTAGACATTTGACAATGTCTTAATAGTTATGTGTCGTCCTCATGCGAACATGTTTAGACAAAACACTTAAAAAATAATTTGAACGATACTGCGTGCGTCCCATAATAGCTTTGTTTGGGACTTAGGGCAATACTAGTGTGTGTTTGATTGTACATTTAATTCTAAGTGAATGGTGTTATTGACATAAAAAAGCTGCGATGTGATTTTTAACTTTTGTCCAGAAAATGATGTCAATGAGCATTTAAAATGTCTAATATCATTTCAGAACCAATCATTATCTTTGTTGTAATATTGTTGTAAGATAGAAACTGATTAAACGTGTTGTTTTCTTTTTCTGTATTTTTAGCTCACCTGATTACTCAGGTGAGCTTTTGGGATCGGTCTTTGTCCGTCGTCCGTCCGTCCATCATGGTTGTAAACACTCTAGAGGCCACATTTCTTGTGCGACCTTCATGAAACTTGGTAAGAAGATTTGTCCCAATGATACCTCGATCAAGTTCGAAACTGGGTCATGCTGGGTCAAAAACTAGGTCACTAGGTCAAAAAAAAGAAAAACTTGTAAACACTGTAGAAGTCTCATTTCATGCCCAATCTTCATGTAACTTTGTCAGTGTCAAAATGTTTGTCTTAATGATATGTTGGTTGAGTTTAAAAGTGGTTCCGGTCCGTTGAAAAACATGGCCGCCAGTGTGCGGGGCAGTTTTCCTTATTTGGCTATAGAGAAACCTTGTAAACACTCTAAAAGTCACAATTTTTGCCCAATCTTCGTGAAACTTGGTCAAAACATTGGTTTTATTGATATCTCGGACGAGTTTGAAAATGGTCCAGATTAGTGAAAAAAAAATATGGCCACCAAGGGGCGGGGCAGTTTTCGCTATATGTGTATAGTGAAACATGTGAACAATCTAGAAGTCACATTTTTGGTCCAATCCTCATGAAATTTGGTCAGAACATTTGTTTTCTAGATACGTGAGTTAAGTTTGAAAATGGTTCCGGTCCGTTGAAAAACATGGCTGCCAGGGGGCAGGGCAGTTTTCCTTATATTTATTTAGTAAAAAAAAGGCTTGTGAACAGTCGAGAAGTCACATTTGTTTGCCCAATCATCATGAAACTTGGTCAAAACATTGGTTTTATTGATATCTCGGACGAGTTCGAAAATGGTCCAGATCGGTGAAAAAACATGGCCGCCAGTGGGCGGGGCAGTTTTCTCTATATATACTTAGTGAAAACATGTGAACACTCTAGAAGTCACATTTTTGGCCCAATTTTCATGAAATTTGGTAAGAACATTTGTTTCCTATATACGAGAGTTAAGTTCAAAAATGGTTCCGGTCCGTTTAAAAACATGGCTGCCAGGTGGGGGGGCGCATTTTTTTTTTAAATTTATTTATATAGTAACAAAAGCTTGTGAACACTCTAAAAGTCACATTTTATACCCAATCATCATGAAACTTGATGAAAAGATTGGTTTTATTTATATTTCAGATTAGTTCGAAAATGGACCCAATCGGTAAAAAAAACATGGACGCCAGGGGGTGGGTGGGCAGTTTTCCTTATGTGACTATAGAGAAACCTTGTGAACACTCTAGAAGTCACATTTGTTTCCTAATCATCGTGAAACTTAGGCAAGACATTGGTTTTATTGATATCTTTGATAAGTTGGAAAATGGCTCAGATCGGTGAAGAAAACACACTGTTAAGCTTACCTGATTTCTCAGGTGAGGTTTTAGGATTTGTCTTTGTCCGCCGTCCGTCCATCCACATTTGGTTTGTAAACACTCTAGCATTCACATTTCTCAAGCATTATTTATTAAAGTTGCTGAGAAGCTATATAGCCACAAGATTTCAGTCAAGCTTGATAATGATCAAAATTGCATAATATATGCCATAATTATTGCACTTAGATTGTCAAAATTTTCATTATATTATACAAAATCCTTGTAAACACTATAGAGGTCACAATTTTGTTTCAGATTTTATGAATCTTGGTCATAATATTTATTTGTGTAAGCAAAATTTGATGTTTGGTCATGAGGCCAGAGGGGTCAAATATAGGTCACCAGGTCAAATCTTACAAAAACCTCGTAAACACTCCATACACCAGAGTTTCGGTTCAATAATGATAAAACTTGGCCAGGATGTTTGTCTGAACAATGTCTAGGTCAAGTTTGACGTTTGCTAAACTCCCCTCAGGTGAGCGAACTAGGGCCTTCTTGGCCCTCTTGTTTATTATGTGTTTGATTGGAATTTAACTGCGTTTGCACATTTGTTGACGGATTTTAAAAGCTGATTTCAATTGTTTAGTGACCACATTGGGCGTACAAACATTTTCATGTTTAGTATAATTGGTGTAAACAACAATTGTCGAAAATTTGGCATAATACCCGGTAACCGCTTTGGAGGGTTTCACGCCATGTTAACAGAACATTTGTGTATAAATCTTAACAAAAAAAGAAATTTGGTATGAATCATAGATACAAATATTTGGCTGAAATAAAAACAGTCCACTCAACATTTAACGAACAATGAATTAATGTAAATGTTCATGTGTTAAAATTTGGATTTTTATAACTCTTATATACTCTTACCCGTATATACTCTTTTCAAATATAATAAAGTTGACCATACTACTTGAGGAACGGGGCATTGCTGTCTCATTTAAACAAAGCTCACTACCGTCCAATATAAGCAAATACTCAACGGAATAACATTTATAATTGTATATCGCGAAGAACATCGTTAGGTCGTTACGCTAGTTTCTTTTAACTCTACATAATTAAATTATTCTCCCGGATGTCTATTTGCAGACACAGAGTGGACTCAAGCGTTACAATATTAGCAGAGTATTGTTTTAAATTGTTTGAGCTGTTAAAGATGAATACAAGTGTTTGAACCGTACCTATCAAAAGCTTCAAAATGTCTTAAAACTAAACGTGTATGTAGCTTTGAATTAAAAAAATAAGTATCAAAACCTGTACTTTTCTTTGTTATAGAGAATAACTGTCACTTAATATTCTCGTCTTAACATAATTTAAATATACAAAATAATGATTTTCTCATTGTAGGCACTATATTTTTCTCTCCGCCTATGATTATGATGTTAGAGCTTTACTGAAGTCGTCAATCACACTGAAGTCGTCAATCACATAACATGTATAACAGGTACGCCATAATCAACACGATCACAAACAATAGTAAATAAGTGTTGCCGGACGTCTCGGTCAAGTTACCGCCCTTGACGGGGCGGGTTCTCAGAGGCAGATAAGTGCGCTCCCACTGCGTGAAAATGTGCTCGCGCGCCCCCGCCCAGGGACCCGGGCCTCTTAGTCGGTACTGGTAGGGCGTGGCGGGCCCGAAGTAGCATTTGAGTGCCAGCATCGGGTCGCTTAGCAACAGCTTCTCTGAAAATGTAGTAAACAAGTTATCAGTAGGTGATACTTTTTAGAATTTAACTGACCAATTCAGGGTTGAACAGGCCTTTTTCAGTTTTAAATAATACCAGATCGTTTCAAAGTCCGATTAAAATCCGTGGACAAACTCAAACTTGCCGAAATAGTGGCGAAGAATATTGTCCGACGCCATATATAATAACATGCAAATTGTGCGTGGTCAGTTTTTACCACAAGGGCAATTTTGATGTATAAATCATTTCACCACCGGGATGTGGCTAGTAATTACATAGGAGCATGATTGGTATTATTAAGCTGCTGAAATTGTACATAAATAGCCATGATGTTATAGAAAGTAAATGTTCACGTTGGGCGACAAAAATCGCACAAGCTCATCATCATATCTTCAACTTGATATGGAACAATCCTAGCACGTTTGAATGGTGTACGTTGTAAAGTGTGTGACAATGCATGCAAACAAGTTTGTGTCTATGGACAAACAGACGAACGGATAGTAAGTCAGATAGACGGAAAGAAAAACAGACATGCGCACATGGTGATAACAATAATACACCTGTTTGTTTATAACGGAGTTGGTGGTAAAATTACCTTGGACATATGCCAAACGCTATTCTTTCGTTTAATAGCTTATTTTGTATTTTGTTATTTAATATCTGTCTTAGTGTCTTCGCACTGTGTATGGAGTCGGATCAATGGGTATTGGTGCAGGAACTCGGGTCAATCATAATTGGTGTATGGATACAGATCAATCATCATTGGTGTATGGATTCAGATCAATCATCATGGGTGTATGGATACAGATCAATCATCATTGGTGTACGGATACAGATCAATCATCATTGTAGCAGGAACTCGAACCAATCATCATTAATGTATGGATACATATCAATCATCATTGGTGTATGGATACATATCAATCATTACTCGTGTATGGATACAGATCAATCATCACTGATGTATGCATATAGATCAATCATGATTGGTGTATGGATACAGATCAATCATAATTGTTGTATGGATACAGACCAATAACCATTGGTGTATGCATTCAGATCAATCATCATTGATGTATGGATACAGATCAATCATTATTGGTGTATGGATACAGATAAATCAACATTGGTGTATGCATTCAGATCAATCATCATTGGTGTGCGGATACATAATTATCAATCATCATTGATGTATGGATACAGATCAATCATAATTGTTGTATGGATACATATCAATCATAATTGTTATATGGATTCAGATCTATCATCATTGGTGTATGGATTCAGATCAATCATCATTGGTGTATGGATACAGATCAATCATCATTGATGCATAGATTCAGATCTATCATCATTGGTGTACGGATACAGACCAATCATCATTGTAGCAGGAGCTCGGATCGATCATCATCGGTGTATGGATACATATCAATCTTCATTGGTGTAAAGATTCAGATCAATTATCATTGGTGTACAGATACAGATCAATCATCATTGTAGCAGGAGCTCTAATCAATCATCATTGGTGTATGGATACTGATCAATCATCATTGGTGTAGGAAAACAGATCAATATTCATTGGTGTATGGATACAGATACATCATCATTGGTGCATTGGTGTAAAGATTCAGATCAATCATCATTGTTGTATGGATTCAGATCTACCATCATTGTTGTATGGATTTAGATCAATCATCATTGGTATATGGATACAGATCAATCAATATTGGTGTATGGATACAGATGAATCATTATTGGTGTATGATCAATTATCATTGGTGCATGGATGCAGATCTATCATCATTGGTGTATGGATTCAGATCAATCATTATTGGTGTATGGATTCAGATCAGTCATCATTGGTGTATGGATACATATCAATTATCATTGGTGTATGGATACAGATCTATCATCATTGGTGTATGGATTCAGATCAATAATTATTGGTGTATGGATTCAGATCAGTCATCATTGGTGTACGGATTCAGATCAATCATCATTGGTGTATGGATTCACATCAAACATCATTGGTATACGGATGCAGATCAATCATTATTATCCCCACGCTTTTTGAAAAAAGGTGGGGATAATTGTGGTTATCTCCGCCGTCCGTCCGTCCGTCCGTCCGTCCGTCCGTCTGTCTGTCCGTCCGTCCTGGCCACTATCTCCTCCTACACTAAAAGCACTAGAACCTTGAAACTTACACACATGGTAGCTATGAGCATATGTGCGACCCTGCACTATTTGGAATTTTGATCTGACCCCTGGGTCAAAAGTTATAGCGGTTGGGGTGGGGCCGCGTCAGAAATTATCACTCATTTTTTTAGGTTATTTTACATTTACTTCTTTATTTCTACACCGATTTACTTCAAATTGATACTGGACCTCTCTTATGACAATACGGTCAATCTCAACCATGCATGGCCCCATTCCCAACCCTGGGGCGCCCCGCCCACATAGGCCACACCCACCAAAAATTTCCATTTACTATAATTTTTTCATTTCTACACGGATTCACTTCAAATTGATACTGAACTTTTGTTATGACATTAGGGTCAATCTCAACTATGCATGGCCCCAATCCCAACCCTGGGGCGCCCGCCCACATAGGCCACACCCACCAAAAAATTCCATTTACTATAAAAAATTTTAGGTTATTTTACATTAACTTCTTCATTTCTACACTGATTCACTTCAAATTGATACTGAACCTCTCTTATGACAAAACGGTCAAACTCAACTATGCATGGCCCCGTTGCCAACCCTGGGGCGCCACGCCCACATAGACCACACCCGCCCAAAATTGCCTTTTACTATAATTTCTTCATTAATACACTGATTCACTTCAAATTGATACTGAACCTCTCTTATGACAATACGGTCAATCTCAACTATGCATGGCCCCATTACCAACCCTGGGGCACCCCGCCCACATAGGCCACACCCTCCCAAAATTGCCTTTTACTATAACTTCTTTATTTTTACACCCATTCACTTCTAATTGATACTGAACTTCTCTTATGACAATACAGTCAATCTCAACTATGCATGGCCCCATGATCAACCCTGGGGCGCCCTTGGGTCAAACATGCGGCGTGGGGATACGCGTCGGCCTCTGCCGCGCCATTTCTAGTTGGTGTATGCATTCAGATCAATCATCATTGGTGTAACGGATTCAGATCAATCATCATTGGTGTATGGATTCAGACCAATCAGTATCTGTGTATGGATTCAGATCAATCATTATTGGTGAATGGATTTAGATTAATAATTTGTCGTGTTTGGATTAAGATCAATCAACCTTGGTCTATTGATTCTCAATCAACATTGGCCTATCGATTCAGATCCATCTTCATTGGTGTTGTTGTTGTTTTCAAATGGACCAGAATCATTTTCAAACTCGGTTGCGTTGTAACTTTTACCAGTGGTCTGAGTGAATTCATAAGCGTTTGGACAAAGCGTATGGCGTCTATATTGTTGACGAGGTTTTACTATACAGGGGGCAGGATCACAGGGGTTTACATACGGGCTGGACAGAATGTTAACACACCGGTCAGAACTTTATTTATGCAAATATATCAAGTTATTGAAATACATTTGCAAAACTATTTAGTGCACTAAAGACAGTTTTGCTTGCAGTATGTGCCGATATCTTAAGATGAATAAATCATTGAATACTTCTGAAATTGGTTCCAAAATTATGACAGGTTGAGATGACAATGTAAACATTACTGTATACATGAATGCTGTACACATCGAATGTTTGGCCAAGAACACAGTCTTATTAAATCAAGTAATTCTGACGTATTTCACATTGCCACAAGCAGCATACAAAACTGTCTTTTGTGCAATACCGGTATTTGAAATTCTTAAGAAAAACTTGTTTAAAAGTTATTTGGAAACAAAGCACCACTTACCGATATGTTAACATCCATTAACGTTTAATAGTGAACCCAACAAAGTTACGTGATCCTGCACCCTAAATAGCCGTAGAAGGAAAACTGTCCCGCCCCCTGTTTGTCTACAAGCGTTTTTGAATGCATATGAGATACATGTTTCTCTATAGATATCTCTAGAACAAATATTTTGAGCATGGTTTATGATGAATGGGCAAAAATTGTTGTGACTCCTAGAATGTTCATAAGCTTTTGGCTATCGGTTAACCTAGTCATCTAGTGTTGTTTTTTTATCCACGAGAGGCGGTTTCGAACTCGAACCACATACTATTGGGACAAATGTTCTGTTAAATTGTTATTACGATTCGATAATAAATGAGGCTTCTAGCGTGTTCACAAGGTAAATATTGACGTCAGACGACGGACCAAGAACGACGGAAGAAAGGTGATCACAAAAAGGTTCGGATCAATTAGTATTGATGAATGGTTTTCAATAGATTCATAATGATATAGATCCATGTGGATCGTTTTTAGTAAGGAAAACGTTTCGTAAATAACATATTAAAAAGGTCTGTATCATTTGATTCATCGGTTCACACATACTGATGTACAATACCCAACTCGTGCGCTTACTGATATCCGGTTTGCAGCCGATCAGCTCAGCCAGTTCGTCCATGAAAGGAATGTACTCCACCTGAATCGTGTGGCGAAGCGATGCATTGTAGCGACCCGCCATCTCCTCCTGCTTCCGGCGGATGTCGTCAAACATGTGCTGTCTGCTGGGTAATTGGACGTCACCCTTATCGACGTGAAAATATGGGCAACTAAGTATGCATAAGCGTAAAATGTCGTCCAAGATTTGCCAGTTCAGTGCGCACAGGATAATCAGTGTTGCCACTTTTCCCTTTTATTGAGTTTTTCGTTAAAACGAAGTCTCTTCTAAACGTGAATCCAGATTAGGCGGAAAGAGTCGTCCCTGATTGTGGACTGCACATGCTAATCTGGAATGACGCTTTACGCACATGCATTAATTACCGGTACTTCATTTTGATTTGCGGATGCATCTAATGCATATACACGGATATGTTCATATTGAACTTTAACAAAGGTTTTCTAATGATATAGGGCTTTGCATTCTTTTCAAATTGAATGCTTACCAACGTCTACCTGCATACCTACATATTCGATAAAGAAATGAATTAATTATACATGTTGATTTCAAAGCGTTATTTTGAAGATGCGGGCCATTGGATGATTTGGGCCAACCTACGCGAAGAGATTTAACTGGAACCAGCACAACTGGATCAAATTTTCCCTTTGTTATTTTAACTTTTTTTTACATTTAGGTTATTTATTTTTTAACAAGAACCTCAACTTTTTTTCAAAATATAAAATTAAACGATACTACTTTTCATAATATAACACAGGTGGTTAGCGTGTGGCTATGATTATAATAAGTAAAATAATCATTTTGAATAAAAAAATAATCAAATTATAACGATAAATCAACTTCTCTGGGAAAAAAAATCACTATTAAATATACATATAACAAGATATTCAACTCAAAATCACAGGAGGTAAGCCCATATATTATATAATATATGGGCTTCCCTCCTGTGGAAAATAGGGTGCATCGCTTTGAACAGCCATTACTTCATCAATTGTGCAGCGATTTCCAAGAACTCGGTCTTACCGGTATTGCAGATTGGAGTTTGTGGTGTATTTTTTAACGAAAATTGAACATCTTAAAGCTATTTATTTTTTTCCAACATATTTGAATAGAAGCTCGAGAAAACAAATCAAAATACGCTATGTATACTTACTGTGAATACCCGTGTTGCCAGACGACACTGCATCTCGCTGAGCGGCATAATGGCGCCAAGAGGCTGAAAACATCCGATAATGGCCAGGGTGGGATGCTGTAGGTCCGGCGGGAACATGTATTTGTAGAGGTTCACCTTATTGTCCTTCACCTCAGTTATTGATTTATCCAGAAACGGAAATCCAAAAATGTAGCCCGTGGCAAGAACTACTTCATCGATGTCGTCTTCCACGCTGTCGTCCTCGAAGATGACCCCGTTTTCGGTAAACTCCTTTTAAGAAAAATACTAAAAATAATACCAGGATGATTATGATGGAGATGAAGATTATCACGATAAATAATACATACATGCAACTAACGAACGAACGAACAAACGGGTGGACGGACGAACGAACGAGCAAAGGAACTAACTAACTAACTAACAAATTATTTAACTAAGTAACTAGCTAATTAACGGACGAACGAACGAACGAACGAACAAACAAACGAACGAACGAACGAACTAACTAGCTAGCTAGCTAACTAACTAACTAATTACCTAACTAACTTACCAACTCACTAACTAACTGAACTTAACTCAAACATAACCAAAAAAAATATAAGTAAACAAATAAATAAATAAATTAATTAATTAATTAACAATGTCACCTTGACATTAGGCTTCACAATGACGCCACCGGAAGCAATCCTGTTGGGCAACTCGTCGTTAATAGTTGGGTGCGCCGCGAAGGGCGGATAACTCGGTCGTAAGGAGTATTTAGCGTGGTCGAACCTGCCGTTAAGGCGCATCTCCAAGAGTTTGTTGGCCCACGACGAGGGGAGTCTCCTTCGCAGGGTCTTCATAAATCGGGTGCTATTGCGCATGTCCACCGGGTCCCCGCCTTTATCCACTCTGTTGAAGATCCAGGAACCGGATCTGGTACTGAGGTAGACCTGGAAATAGTGGGACACACACGGAGATATTTATTGGTTTCGATATATTATCGATTTTCTACCGACGCCAACTCATTTTCTTTCTCATTTTCTGACTTTTCGACGTTGTTTAAATTGAAAAAGGGCAAATTCAAGAATTTTGCAAGGGAAATGCTGTAGTATCATCGTGCGAACGGCATAGTCGGAGATGCAACGAAATGCACACTTAAGGTCGCAATACTGGCGTATAAGACGCGCAAAGAAGGAAGTGTAGACGCCGTGACGTCGCCGATGATCTATTATTCCGTTCTCCTATTTTTATCGGATGCCATATCTTAACACTAGTGGAGCTCAAAGCATCGTTTTTGCATGCAACGCGGACGCTGTATTATCGCTATGCAACGCTGCGTGAAACGCAGAAAAAGAGATAGAAGGACTCTCGACGCGACGACTTTAGGTATTTTGATTTCTTTGAGAAAATAATATTGGCATTCTTTCAACGGCTGTCGGCATGTTCATAAACTGACTATTTTGGTTTTGGGGATATACAATAGAATAAACACATATTGATCTAGCCGTGAATTGCAATTACGATAAATTAAATTAAAGGCCAACCCAACTTCTTAATTTTATGTACAGATTCCTTTCTTAAACATAAAATGATGGATTCGTTGAGTTGCGATTAGGATACAATGTGAAATTCGCAGAGTCAGCGATTGCGATCATTTCAGCGCTGCTTTCTTTTCTTTGAAACCTGTTGCAATCCAATACAGTGCAATCTTATGACGAGTTTTAGAGCGGCTGATTAACTTAGCCGCAAAAACGGGGGTTTATGGTAAATCTGTTCCTAAAACGAAGGACGTATATACCGGTAAGATAAAAAGAACATGCATGCACATTTGAGTCAAAGACAAGTAAAATAGGTTTTGTTGCTGAGAATTGAATCGATACTGTAGAAAATATTTTGAATGTAAATTTGCCATTTGATGTTTAGTTTAATGGTATCCATATACCGCTTCGCATACCTGTGAGGAGATGCGACTGAGCTCCGTAGCGACGTCACCGCCCGAGTTCCCGATCCCGATGATGAGCACGCGCTTGTCCTCGTAGCCCCGGAAGTCCTTGTAGTCGTGCGTGTGAACAACGCGTCCCCGGAACTTGTCTATGCTCGGGAACGCCGGAATGTTTTTGTCCGCGTGGTGTCCCGTGCACACGAGAACGCCGTCGTAGATTTCCGTGGTGACGTCATCTGCGTTCTTTGTTCTCGTCGTGACTTCCCATTTGCCTGGCTCGGACCCGATTTTAACGTGTACTACCTATAAATAATTATGTGAACCCTGTATACGATAACAATTTGCACGCAATTAGGAAAAAAACAACAAATATCACTAGAAAGAAAATACGCTTAAAAAGATATTTTTTAGAACATTTGTGTCTTGTTCTGAGAAAAATGGGCTTGATTCATGTGCGTAAAGTGTCGTCCCAGACTAGCCTGTGCGGACGACACTTTCCGCCTTAACTTGATTTTCGGTAAGGAGGGACTTCCTTGAAACTAAAAATACCATTAATGCGGAAAGTGTCGTCCCTGATTAGCCTGTGCGGACTGCACAGGCCAATCTGGGACGACACTTTACACACATAAATTAAGCCCAGTTTTCTCAGATCAAGACACATTTTTTGTGGTTGGAGCTCATTCTTAGTGATGGCCACTCTATAACACCCATAGTTTCAATTAAACGTTGGCCTATGAACAATTATTCAATCATGCCAATTAATTAACTAACATGTGAAATATGATTCAAGATAAAAGTACCTCGATGTGGAAGCGGATGTACTTGCGGAGGCCGAACTTTTCGGCGTACATGTTGAGGTAGCGGTCGACCTTCGTGTTGTGCATGTAAATTGCGAACTCGGCCGGGATGGGGAAGTCACTGTAACACATCATCTCTTTGGACGTATTGATCACAGTGGACCTCATCACGCATGCCTATGTATAGCGAGGGTATTTAATACAGCCTACATTAACAAAGTGTTAAATAGGAACTACCAGGTATACATGTTGTGCAATTGCACATTTCGACCGCCAGATTCCGGGTTCAATGCCAACTTTGAGAGCGGTCTCATTATTTCTCAAAAGATTCACAGATACTGATTCTCACCAGGACACTGACTTGAGCAAACTAAGAAATGAGTCCTTAATACGATCCCTAAATGTTTTTTAATTCCAAATCACGACCGGCAAAGCTCGAATTCGATGCCAAATCTGAGAGCATTCTCGTTATCTCTCAAAAGATACAATTAAACTACTGGTTCTCACTAGAACATTGATCTGAACGGGTATATATACCCGGGTCCACAGCTTTCCATCTAGTCGAGCTAAAAAACAAAAAGGTTTACATAATTTAAGTGGGTGATTCTGCGCCAAAGACGAATTGCATGTGACATCCCTTCTGAATGTGACAGAAACTATGTATATTTGCTTGTATGTGTGTACATTTTCATTTTGTATGAGGTTCTTTTGCTTCGAATCTGCATTACCGTGCATAAGAAACCCGACTGTGTCGCGGCACACGTGTATAATGTTAACCGCTACCAAACGTTAATCAAATTTTTATTTAATCAACTGCAATCCACGTTTACTTTTACGTGTTTTTAAATTCGTTTAAACTGAAATATATACAAAAATGCATTAAGTTGAGGTTCAATATCCACGTTCGCGTGAATCGGAGGATGACTGAAGAATTGCCGGTACTGAAGAATTACCGGTACTGAAGAATTGCCGTTACTGAAGAATAATCGGTACTGAAGAGTTACCGGTACTGAAGAATTACCGGTACTGAAGAGTTACCGGTACTGAAGAATTACCGGTACTGAAGAATTGCTGGTACTGAAGAATTACCGGTACTGAAGAATTGCCGTTACTGAAGAATTATCGGTACTGAAGAGTTACCGGTACTGAAGAATTACCGGTACTGAAGAATTATCGGTACTGAAGAATTATCGGTACCCATGTATGATTATAACTCATTCACAACACGTAAGACTTGTTTCTTCAGTTTCTTTAATTATTTGTTTCTCCAATTAAACAATTAAATACATAACTATTTAAATGCCATACACATGATAAGGAAAGGCATGCCAGTTACAGTTTATAGGGGGCAAGAGATCAAATATCGTATATATTTGATCCTCGCTCTGGGGAAAGAGGGTTCAATACATGTGTCGTCCCAGATTAGCGTGTCCAATCCGAACAGGGAAGTCAGGCACGGTCTGCCCTAACTGGATTTCACTAAGAATGGACTTAATACACACACAAAATCCATTAAATCGTAATGTGTCATCATTGATTACCGTTCGCGAACTGCACGTGTTAATCTTATACGTCTCTTTACGCACATGTATTGAGCTCCCTTTGACCAGCGCGACGCTCATGATGTGTATATTCATTCTATGTGGACATTTACCTGCCCCTCTGTAGATTCGTTTGTGAAGTGCCATAGACCACCGATGTACCCGGTCCTCTCGAAGCACACGGGTTCGAGTCCCTCATCTAGGCAGCATTTTAGCGCCGTCAGTCCACTGGAACCAGCGCCTATCACTGCGATACGACGGGCAGGCATTTCTACGTGTGGTGGAAAATACAGCTTTGCGATAGATTATTAACGATAGATTATTAACACTTATACTTTTGTTATTCGACGATAACACTTAAATACTGCTAAATTAAAGAAAATAAGCTAAGTTTCCTGCATGTATTCTCAATGATAATATTTCATCACTTTGCAACACTGTCAGCGAGAGACTGAATTTATATTTCATAATTGTTACTGATTAATTATCATGACTTTTGCTACTGGTTAATAACTACGTCTGACCTCAGTGTTTCGTTCTACTTTATTATCTTCGCTCGTGTATGCAGATGATAACGTGACGAACTGTAGCTTTCAACAACAGCACTGCAGTGGCTAATATAAACTATCAAGTAACAACTTGCCAACCAATAATCATATTGATTTGGGTTTTATATAGTTTGTATTATTTATAAGTCACGCATTATGATCCATTCAATTTAGTTCAAACAGATTCGACAAACAACCTCGGTTGGCACCCCAGATACTTTCGGAGTTGGCGCTATATCCCGTTCCTATATATATATCGACTTGATTATATTACTATTTGATAAGCCAGACTTTATATTTCCAATTTTATTATGACGTTTAAAGTCTGTGCCAATTTGATTAAAACTTCTAAAAATATGCGAATATATGCGACACCATTTCTGAGGGAATTAATGCGTCGTTACTTTAGCGCGTTTTTTTCGCACTCGCTGAGGAACATTAAGGAGCTTTTTGTCTGTATTCGTTTACCATTGTTAATTACATTTTAGTTTAGTTTAAACCTATTGATTTTAGCTCGATTACACCAAAAGCCTTAGGCTTATTGAAACGCTCTCGAGTTCGTTTCCTGGGACTAAGAACCAGTGAGTTGTGTCTTTGACTTTTTTTATTAAAAAAATATTTTTAGAATCAAAAAGATCCCCAAAACGATTGTGATAGAGATAATTATGCTCAACGGGTCATTGTCGACCTGAATGGCCCACAAGTCACCCGGGATGACTAGAACCCGATTCTTGTCATCCGGGGTAACTTCACGCCGGTTCTAGTCACCCTCGAATTCAGCATAAAGAAACCCTCGGCAACAATTTTACTTTTTCAACCAACAAATACATAATTTGGTCGTTCATATGTTTGAGAATCATTGAGAATCATTCAAACGAATTTTATCATAAATGAATATAATATATTCAAAAGCAACAATAGCCTTTTTTAGATACCTGGATGCGGTGCCGTTTTATAAAAAAAATACACGGGTGACTAGAAGCCGATTCTTGTAACCCGGGGTTGACTCTAAGCCGATTCATGTCACTCTGGGATGACATGAAGCCGATTTTAGTCACCCGGGGGTGACAAGCGTCGGCTTGAAGTCACCCCAGTGTGACATGAATCGGCTTCTTGTCACCCCGGGTGACTTGTGGGCCATTTCAGGTCGACACAGACCCCATGAGTGATACTTATGTTTGTATTGTAATAAATATACACACGCGATATTCAGTTGCCGTTGTTGCGCTTTGGAAGCAAATGTTACCACGCGGATTAACATGTTAAGAACACAAACTTAAAACAAAGTATCTGAACTAGTGCGCTTAGCAAGAAAAAAATATGAAAAAATAGCAAAGGAAGAAAAGAAAAGACAAATTCCCAAACAAATCTGGCAGTACATTTATTCAAAGGGCAAAACTAAACAAGAGATGTCAAGCTTTTGCTAAGACCCCACAGATCCAACGTCATGAAAGTTAGATGGGGATGAAGAAAAAGCAAACATGCTTGGCAGCTATTTCAACAACGTATTTACTAAAGAACCTGATGAACATGTATCAGAACTCATCCAGAGACAAACCAGTTAAGAGTGAAAAAAGTGAATATAAGCGAAAATAAAATAGCCAAATTGCCCTAAGCATTGAAACCAGACAAAATCTCCAGGAATGGACGGTATGCTCCCATTATTCCTAAAATAATTAAGTAATCAATTCGCAAAACCGCTGAATATATTATTTAATAAATTAAACCAAGAAAAAAAGAGTACTCAATGACTGCAACGAATGCCGGATTTGTGCAATTTACAAGAAAGGAAATAATACACTAGCACGTGCGTATAGACCAGTGAGTCTGACATCGGCGATCTGCAAAGTAATCGAGAACCTAGTCACTGAACACCTAATTTATCTTCAACTACAAATATTTCACTAAAAACAATATGGGCATATATCGGGAAGATCAACATCCATACAACTATTGAGTGTTCTAGAAGAGTAGACTGAAGCCATAGACAACGGGTACGGAGAAGACAGTGTTTATATGGATTGCCAGAAATCCTTCGACACAGTCCCACACATGAAGCTCATAAACAAACTTAATACATATATTATAGGAGAAAACGTGATAGACTGGATCGAGAACTACTCGAGTGGACGAAAACAACATGGTGCAATCAACGGCGCCAACTCAAACTGTCATACCACAATGCCCAGTGTCATGACCAATCTTTTATTTATTTATTTACATTTAAGGTCAATAGCACATACAAATATATGAGTAAGAATATATCACAGATTTCAAAGAATTATGACTATGCTGATTTAAAATTCACAATTTAAGAGCATCAAATAAAACGCTGATACTGTATTCATACTTTTAACAATACGAAAGTTTTGTATCTGAAGTAGGTTCATAATTGCACATCTTATTCGTGCAAAGTAGAGTGTAACCTTCTTAAAGAAAACGCTTACCTCCCTCTGTTACAAATTAGTCATTGATTTGAACAGAAAACAATGGCTAGTAGGAAAAAGAGATCGCTCCCGCCTTGGTTACAGGGCGTTGTTGTAAAGAAAAACGCACAAAATGAGAACAGCACTGAGTCTGGAGGAAGAAAGGAAGAAGATAAATATACTGAGTCTGACGGTGCGTTTAGTATTACGTTGAAATCATTTGAAATGACTTGTTCACATATTATCCGAAACGACGTAACGTCGTAAGACAACAATTGTCAATTCCAACTTTTTCACCGATCAATAATAAAACTGTTCTTAAAGGAGCAAAAACACAAGTCAAAATAAGTATACTAATGCTTAAAATCATGAATGCCATATTTTTAAATTCTTAATTGGGAGATTTCATAAATAATTGCAGGGACATTTCACTACAAGTACAAAGCAGTTTTGACAAAGACAGGTAAAATTTTCACTTTTATCAAACTATCAAATGTTATACATCATCGGAAAGTGTATTTTTTAAAGAAAATTAATACTGATCAAACTAAGACTGTATCTTAACTGAGCAAAAAAAAATGTAGGATTTATTAAGGTGTAGTCACCATTTTAGTGAGGTCAAATCTGATCCCTAAAATTTCACAGATGTAAAAAAGTAATAATTTTGTATGTTTGCAATAAAATGCAACATTATTTCCATAAAATTTAATCTTTTCTGATCATATTGAGCTACACCTTTATGTAATACAAGGTGGCGCTCTTTGCCACCAGTAAAACAAGATGGTTAGGGTATGACATCACATTTTCAGGCTACTTGCGAATATGCTGACATTGTTAGCAGTAGTTTCAATAATCTAAGTCCCAGTTATTGACCCTCAGGGTTGCTGGGCTGTACGTATGTACGCACAAAATCTCAGAGCATTGACGAAGAACTATACTAAGCAGGACTTTCCCGCCTGGTCAACCAATAGTGCTGCACCGACTATATCCGGAATGTTAGTTAGATAGATTAAATCGTTAATATAATAGATTGGCTTTCGGTTGTAAATTTTTTATATAACTTCTATTTTAAGCATTTATTCTTAAACAAAATACAAATTGATATTGATTGTAACAGGTATTGTGTTTGTTGTGATGTTGAAGGTTGATTGAATTTGATTTTATAGACAATCTTGGAACTTAATTGTTCGACAAAGTCACATTGAATTTGGTTTTATCGGGCAGAACTATGAGGGTATGTAGTTATAAAAGCTCAAAGCATTCAACAAGAACTACACTTTGTCCATGACTCCCTGAAGTGAATAGTGAATTATGCCTCTGACATCCCATCTCACAGGGGTATAAAATGAGTTGAGCATTAGTAGAGCAATATAAAAAATATGTACTAGTATATGCTTGTCAGACTTTTTTTAAAGACAAAGTTTTTTTTTATAGAAAAAATGCAAAAACAGAAAACAAAAGTTGTTTGATAAATACTATTAAAATCATGTGGTTAAAAATGATTGAACAATATTTTAATGAAACCTTTGCCGTGTGGTAAAACATTCATTTCGGCCTAATGTATGCTAATTAGAGACATTTCCCCGTAGTGTTTGATGCATTTGATTAGGTAAACCCCTGCAAGTCAAAATTTTACATTGACATATTTGTATATATATATAAATTTCATTTGTTAAATACAAAACTATTACTTCATAGCGAGACATAAATGTGTCACTACTCTGGTTGGCTCAATGTGTTACAATTTTTAGGGAGAAAGTTCCTTACTTCAGGGAATAATCTAGAATTTACTATCTACGAGCCCCTTGAACTCGCAGATTTTAGACACATGAGTCCCAGGCCAAAATTAATGAGTCCACCTTGAAAAAGAATGGGTCCCACATTTTGAAATATACCAAGTAATGAAGAAAACGAGTCTTAATCACACTAGCTCAATAACTATATTTTGCATTAAACTTTAAAAAATCTCAAAATCATGTTCAAACCAAAACAACAAATTCAGGTTTATCACTATCTTGTTTGCCTTCACATAGGCTATAACATTATCTGTTTCATAAATGTAACCTGTTACATTTGAATTTGATGCAAGTCAATTATAATATAATTGTTAACATCCGAATTGCGAACCTGATAATAGTATTGTTAATGTCCGAATTGCGAGCCGTTGACTTGTTTGTTTTGGATTTAGCTTCAACACCTTATTTCTGAGGCATTTTTCTGTATTATTTATGACTAAGTTACAAAAAGTTTAAGCAGGTTTTTTTAACCGGGGACTCTAGAAAATATCATAACACACTCTATTTAAAAGGGCGATTCTAATTGGTTCGTATAATACAGCAGCTGCTCGACTAGAGCCAATCAAAAGTATTGTTGCCGTCTTTAAGTCTCATTCGGTTAAACTCAGCGTTCATCGCTACACTTTTGACTCATACCCAAGATGGTTCGTACTTATCGTAATTCGCGTATGCGTTAACGGATTCGTTTCAGCAATGCGTCCGAGTGGACGCACATATTTCAAAACTATGCGTCTATATAGATATTTGTGCGTCATAGACGCGGGACGCGCATGTAGATTATTCCCTGTACTTTAATATTCAAAACACAGTATACAGACACTGCATTATATTTACACACTAAGATAATAAATATATACACCAATTAAATTAATTAAAACTCACTCAAACTTCTTGTATCGTTACATGTCTACACTCAACTCCATTCTCTCTCCAAGATTCTTTCTGTTTCTGGCTTTTATTCAAGTCTGCTTACTCTCACCTATTTGGGTGTTGTGATAGTGTGGATTGACACTGATAGGCCACTAACATTTAATTATATATTTGTTATGTCAACTGTTGAAATATCTGACAAAGAGACTCTGCTGTGCAACAAATCAGACCAGACTTTGTTAATTTATGATATGAAGCGATGACAAAATAATATCCTGTTTTGATAAATGATGTCCACCATGCCCCAATCGTACCAAAGAAGGCAGTCTCAATTCAGTTCCTATACTAAAATTACAACACTTAGCTTCAGCTTAAAGGTTTGACTAATTTAAGCTCCGACTGGGTAAACTTATTTCTTGATTTGTTTGCACCCGGTATGGTGGCATATAGTGGGACTGTCTGTCAGGCATTCTGTTTTCTGGAGCAACACTTTCAGATATTGAGCTGATTTTTGGTATGTGGGTCTACCTTCATTACCAACAGATGAAGTGTGAGTTTCATTCCAGTCCATTGATTTATGGCAAAGTTATGGGCCTTGGGCTTAGAAATGTTCTCTATAATAACCTTATTTTGGAGGATTTTTACGCAACGCTTTCAGATATTGAGCTGATTTTTGATATGTGAGTCTACTTACATAACTTACAGATAAAGTGTGAGTTTCATTCCAGTCCATTGATTTATGGCAAAGTTAAGGGCCTTGGGCTCAACAATTTTCTCTAAAATAGCTGCTGTGTGGCTTCAAAGCGCAGAAGGGGCCTTGTCTTTCACAAACACAGGTCTTGTTCTTTCCTAAAGGGGTCACTGAAACATTTTCCATTTACAATTCATCCCCAAAAGAAAGGCATATTAAATACAATTGCAAAAACATTATTTAAAGTTATAAAACAAGCCCTTAGGCTACAGTGGCTTTAACCCTTTGGCCCCAAAAAAGTTTCACTGCCTATGGGCCTCAACGGTGCTAGTACGGCTCTATTAATTATTATTGTATATTTTATGCTTTCTGGTGGTTTATATAGAAATATCAGTGATTTAAAAAAGTAAAAAAAATGTTTCAAACAGCTGCGCCACTCGTGAAAATATTATTTTCTGTGATCACTCGTTAATTAAAATCCATTATCCATCGAATCAAACAAATATCCTTTCTTTGCTAATTACCTGTAGTCCACAGAATGGGTTCACTTAATAACCCTATATCTTTTTATTTTGCATGTCTTGTACATTTCAGTTGGAGGTATTGCAGTTTTGGGTGATGGTAAAACATACCAAATGAAGAAGCCAGATGATTCCAATAAGGCAGGTGTGAAAACAGACAAGCAGCAATCAACAGAGGATCTCATTGCTTCCACATACAAGGAATTTCTGTTCAGCGAAAAACTGGTTTATTCACATGAATCAAGTGATTGTAATATACTATGTGAAGGTATCTTAGACACCCTGTCTGGCAGTGTGTCGTATATTGGTTTTGACATTGAATGGCCAGTTTTGTATCAAACCGGCAAACAGGCAAAGACAGCTCTAGTTCAGGTGTGTACCAATATCTCGAAGTGTTACCTATTTCATGTTTCTTGTATGTCAAAGTTTCCAGTGATGCTGAGAAAACTTCTTGAAAATGAATCTATAAAGAAAGTGGGATTGAATATAGAGAACGATATCTGGAAATTGGGATATGATTTTGACATTAATTCGAAAGATATAGTTCAAAAGAGTACCATCGAGTTAAGAACTCTTGCCAATAAGAAACTGAGGTCTGCAGAAAATTGGAGTTTGGAAGGTTTAGCCAGGAATGTGTTACGTTTAAGGATCAGTAAAGACCCGGGTATACGCAAGTGTGATTGGAGGCAGTATCCTCTGCCAGAAGCACAGCAGAAATATGCAGCCACGGATGCTGTTGTGTCGTTGATGATCTACGAAGCACTGAACAAGCAGTAATGTGCAGCTGTTATCGAATGTTAAGTGAATTTATCCTGAAGTTGTTTTTGCTGCTGTATACACTGTGAGAAAAAAACGTATATGCAGAGTTCATGCAAAATTACATTCATGGTTTACTGGTATTTATGTTGTAGGAACAAGTTATTTGATATTTATTTTGTTTCATTATTTAATATTACATTCATTGAATTACCTCATTTTTTAATACAATTGCTATATATAACATTTTTTCCAACAGCTTTATTACATTAATCTTTCCCAAGACATATATTATACATGTATGTTTTTTATTTAAATAAATTTGTTTTGTTTAAAAAATGTATTTTCATAGTTTACATTTCTTATTTCAAGAAGTTATAATGCACTAAGTCGGAATTGTAAATGTTCAATGAGAGATCATGGTTGCAATCAAAGATCAATGCTAATGCTCTTAGTCGAAAAAAACAACAACCAAGGTCACTATTAAAGGACCTGAATTTTCATATGAACTTTTAATAATGAATCCTGACAACTCGAATAAAAAACCAACCAAGGTCAATATTTAAGGTAAAAGGACCTGAATGTTCACATAAACTTTTGAACTATTAATAATGAATCCTGACAAGCATATACTTAAGGTGAATGTACTTTGAATTTCAGTACTTGTACTTGTATTGCCAATTGCTAATATAGATGAATTACCACACAAACATGATGCAGCATCCCTATCCGAACTGTTTCAGACTCTAGTTACGTCAAAACCTTAAAGGTTTGACCTTGGAATCACAGACCTAAAGCACAAATGAAGATTGATTCGTTTTCAATAGCCTACTGGTTGCATTTTAGGCAAAATGGAGTACCAGTATTGAAGACTGTGGGTTGATTGGCTAGTTGGTTCCTGTTTTTTTTTGTCTGCCCACATAAAATGTGTGCAGGGAACAACTTGTACATTTTGTCAAGCGATTGAATCAAAACTAAAATTATTTCATCACCATAAAAATAATGTAGAAGTGCAATGTTATGAGTTTGTAGAGAAAACTACTACTACTTTTTTTAAGCTATTGAAATGAAACTTGATGTATATATTATCACCATTATTATGCCCCCCTTTGAAGAAGAGGGGGTATATTGTTTTGCACATGTAGGTCCGTATGTCCGTCCGTCCACCAGATAGTTTCCGGATGATAACTCAAGAACGCTTAGGCCTAGGATCATGAAACTTCATAGGTATATTGATCATGACTCGCAGATGACCCCTATTGATTTTGAGGTCACTAGGTAAAAGGTCAAGGTCACGGTGACCCAAAATAGTAAAATGGTTTCCGGATGATAACTCAAGAACGCTTATGCCTAGGATCATGAAACTTCATAGGTACATTGATCATGACTCGCAGATGACCCCTATTGATTTTCAGGTCACTAGGTCAAAGGTCAAGGTGACCCGAAATAGTAAAATGGTTTCTGGATGATCACTCAAGAAGGCTTATGCCTAGGATCATGAAACTTCATAGGTACATTGATCATGACTCGCCAATGGCCCTTATTGATTTCAGGTCACTAGGTCAAAGGTCAAGGTCACAGTGCCAAAAAATGTATTCACACAATGGCTGCCACTACAACTGACAGCCCATATGGGGGGGCATTCATGTTTTACAAACAGCCCTTGTTTGTAGATGTGCCAAACACGTTTTCTATGCCCAGTAATCCACATGTTACTGAGTTATGTGTCCTTGAACTTGGACGTTTTAATGGCAGAAGCATAACATTTTCTAAATTGTGGACCAAACTACGTGTACTATATTTCTCAAGGGGTTTAATTGAAAGTTGAAATATGCTTTCATCAAAAAGTGATGATGTGCAAGACAATTGTTATTGCCCAGTAATACACATGTGTCGGAGTTACTGGTTCTTGAACTTAGCCATTGGCTACGCTAATATGTCTTTTAAAAAGAGGTTACAGGGTATTTTTATTCTTTTTTGTGACAAAGCTCAAATTAATCTTGACATCATGTAAGACTTGCTTATTTATGAACACAGCTTCTGGTAATAAAGTATTACTGTTAATGTATACAACTTTGAAATCAAATACCAATTTACTGTTTTGAAATTCATAAATTAGCAAATGGAAATCATTTTTTAAATATTTTAATTTGGAACAAGACAGACTATTTCATTGCAATGATCCCATAACATCGTGGTGAAATCAGTGGATCAAACATCTTTACTATGTGTACTTCTCTTATGGCCTCCTGAAAAGAAATACACACTCATTCCATCATTGATTAGACAAAATATTGGTAGTTTGATGAAGGACTTAAATTTACAACAAAATACAACTACACTTCAACACTGTTATTTTGAAGTAGTCGGGACCGTTAAAAAAACTTCGGATTAACGATAATTCGAAATAAACATTTGACAGAAGACTTCTTGGATTCTGTAAAAAATGAAACGTTGTGGAATTCACATGGTTCGGTTACACGCTTACTGAAAAGCGTAAACTAGTCAGATAGCAATAGATTTCCACTTGTAACAAACGGAGGAATAAAACGATTATTTTTCTTGATTTTATTTTTGTCTTATTACAGAACATATAAAATATAATGAATAGCACAAATTATCAGACATAAATACATATTAATTCATTTTTGGAAATGAATTAAAATTTTGTTAACTAGTACGCGATGTCTCTCTGAACACCGGCGATCGCGCAGACGACAAAGGTGTAATTATCGGCTTTTGACATGCCAGGACAAAGGTGTAAAATTACGCTTAGTATTTTGCAGTTTTGACTTCGGATTAAAGATTGATAATAAGGTGCGAATTATAGTGTTGGGACCGACTGAATCACTTCGAATTAACGATTTCTTCGGTTTAACGAAGTTCGGATTTACAATAAAATTTTACATTAAACAAAGAAGAACCAAAATCGGGACCCGAAAAATACTTCGAAATAACGGTGACTTCGGATTATTGGTGTTCGAAATAACGGTGTTAAAGTGTACATTCAAACACTAACAAGCTCAGTTTAACCTATCATTTATTGGTACAATAATCAGCTAAAGTTTCAAATATTTTATGTTGTGACTTATTTTCTTTATCTTTTCCCAATGCATATTATTTACAATGGTTACCTTTAAATATATTTCAACAAACTTCAATTGATTATCATGGGCCACAATAACTTTCTATAACTGGTTATTTCTTGATGGTCATAGGACATTTGATCTATAAACATAGCCATAAGAATTGATTCAACATTTGTGTTAAATAAGAACACTTGCCTTTATAATAACAAAACTGATCAATGTTTTCAAGATGGATTACAAAAATGTTAAGAAAGATTCTGAGCTGCTAAATCTAACAAAAGGCTTATGTCCAATCTGACAATGTCTAATAAAATATACATGTGTGCATTTTTGACCATTGGTCTTTTTGGCAAAAAGCTTTTTTTATTGTATGTATTTTGTGCTTTATAGATAATAGAGCCTTATATATGTAATTTAAAATTGATGTTATAATAACAAGGTGTCAAAGAAGTGAACATTATCAATACATTAGTACATGAACAGATTGTCATATTTTGATATGCAAGGTATATCAATTTTGATATACTTTGATGCTGTCACATTATTACTTCCATCAATTATCAAGTTTGACCCTTAAAAAAATGAACACAAATAGTGGAAAAGCATTAAATAAAAACAAATTTGTTAGTTGCAATAAATGTTCTTCTTTTTTTTCTTACCATGAATGATCAAATAAAGTAAATATATAAAGGATATATGTTCATGGCAGTGTAAGATCGTTTGTTATTTCACGAGTGATCATAGAAAATATTATTTTTCTATGATCACAAGTAAAATAACAAACAAACTTACACTGACATGAACAAATTTTCTGTTTCTTTTATGCCCCTTTTTCAAGAAAATAATTAACAGCTGTTTCCCTTTCGCTAAAAAGTTACCGTTTCTCCCGTGGCGTGTCTCAATACATTTCAAAACACAAAATGACGTCATTAATGTGACGAAATGACGTCATACCAGCGAAATTCTCCAGTTAATTTTTTTGGATTTGGTGGAATGTCAATTTTAATTCACTCCTGTTCATAGAAAATATACATATAAAATTATTGATGATAATCTAAAAATAGAAAAAGTAGTTCCGAAAATTGTTATTTTTTACCGGTGACAATAACAATTTGTTTATTTTCACTGCTGTTATTTCACTGCAGAAATGCCATATTTTATCATAAGGTATAAAGGAAAAAAACTTATCTGTGCCTATTGTTGAAATATTATTTTCTTTGGTGAGTTGTGAACTTGTAAGAAATAGTAAAACCCACTGAGAGCCTTTTGGTGAACAACCAGTTAACCCAGAAACAAGTCGAGGATAAAAACTTAATCTACAAAAAAAAACAAATGATCCTCGGCCTGTTCTGGGAAAACTTGGCTTAATGCAAGTGTTAAGTTTTGTCCCAGATTAGCCTGTGCCGACTGCTTAGGCTAATCAGGAACAACACTTTAGACACATGCATTCAGTCAAGTTTTCCCAAAACGAGGCTCAAATGATGATGGTTACCTGCTCCAACAGGTAGCACACCCTGTCCAGTATGACAACAGCCTCTATGCAGGGAGCCAGCGTGGTCTTCAGTTGGACAAAAGCTGCCATCTTGTGTCTCGCATCACTGTATTTCTTCAAGTACATGTGAATATGATCATCTGATATCTGAAATATATGAAGACCCCTATGAAATGTTGGCTTCATATTGATTACAATAAGTGCTATGACGACTGACTTCCCTGCATACACAGCAAGGAATCCTGGTTGTTATGCCACTGACAATATGAACATTTGTTTGATAACGGAAATCACATTATTTAGGTTTCAAGGGTGCTCACCTGAGACTTTAAGGAATTGAACTGTTATAAAGTGACTTTGCTTTGTTTTTGTTACCATTTTCAAACTGGCTGAGATATGATTAAATTTACTGTTCTGAGTAAGTCTTATGATTATTGGGCAGAAAATGTTACTTGAATGTTCACAAGGTTTCACTGTAGTCATAAAGAAGAGTGCCCCCCGCTTTTACTGCCACGTTTGTCAATAAGCCGAAACCACTTAACTCTGCATAGATATCATTATAACACAGTTTCTGAGCAAGTTTGATGATGATTGGGCCAAATTTGGGACTTGTAGAGTGTTAACAAGGTTATGCTATAGCCATATATATTTATATTTGGCATACAGATTATAGGCAAACTGTCTCGCCAGAGGTGGGCCTTGTTTTCAAGAGGACCAGATCCATTTCTGAACTTGGCCAAGATATCATTAGAAAATGTTGGGAGGAAGTATCATGAAGATTTGACAAAAAATGTGACTTAAAGAGTGTTTACAAGGTGTCACTTTCGCTATATAAGAAATACTGCCTCACCCTCTGGTGGTAATGTTTTTCAACAGACAGGAACCGTTATTATTATTTGAACAAGTGTGGTTAGCAAGTTTTAGGATGAATTCTTTAATATTTGACTTAAAGGGTGTTCACAGCTTTTTTAAGCTTTTGAAGTTGTTATCTAGTTGCCTAGTTGTTTACCATGTGTGAGAAATTTGTGAAATTTGACAAGATGTTATTGGGTCAAAATGTGCTGATTAAGATTCATGAAGATTGGACACTAAATGTGACCTCTAGAGGGTTAACAAGGTAAATTTTGAAGCAGGACACACATATTTATCACAAAACGTTAAGCCCAGCCTACCCAAAAAGTGTTGGGTGCATATTTGTTTTGTTTTTCAAGGAACATGCATTTAATAAAGTCAAAGATAAGATTGAATGTCATATGATAAAACATTTATGTTATTCAGTAGTAAACCATAGAATATGATCTGATAATCACTTGGAGAATTTACATTCATTTAAGCTGTACCCTCTACCATGAATGCCTGATTTTTTGCACTAACTATTCTTACCATATCTGATAAGCCCAGCTCATTGCAGGCTGCTCTCACATAATCATAATCAGACTTGGCCTTCTGCAGTCGTTTCCGATGCGATGACCTTGACAAGTCAAATCCAGGACAAAGGTCAGAAACCAGGACCTCAAGTAGCGCCCTTGGATAAAACTTACTGCCTTGCATTGGCTGAAATTTTTCAAATCACCGCATGAGGAATTCCTTAATTTTTTAATCATAGCATGAGGAAATCAGTATTTATTCAAATTATAGCATGATAAATCGTTTTTTTCACATCAAAGCATGAGGAATTCCTTATGTTGTCAAATCATAGCATGAGGAATTCAGCATTTTGTCAAATCAAAGCATGATAAATTCTCTATTTTGTCAAATCATAGCATGGGGAATTGCACTTTATTCCTCAAATCATAGCATGAAGAATTCACCATTTGTCAAATCATACCATGAGGAATTCACCATTCGTCAAATCATATCATGAGGAATTCATTATTTGTCAAATCATATCACAAGGAATTCCATATTTTGTCAAATCATAGCATGGGGAATTTAATGCCAAACCTAAGATAAGACGCAAGTGCCAGTGCCTAACTCTGAGGACTCAGCCACTCTATGGACAGACTGGGAAGTAAGGTTAAGGGCTGTGTTGCCAAGGTCTACCTACCTCTGAGGACTCAGCCACTCTATGAACAGACTGGGCGGCAACGTTTAGGGCTGTGTTGCCAAGGTTTACCTACCTCTGATTACTCAGCCACTCAATGAACAGACTGGGAAGTAAGGTTAAGGGCTGTGTTGCCAAGGTTTACCTACCTCTAAGGACTCAGCCACTCTATCAACAGACTGGGAAGTAAGGTTAAGGGCTGTGTTGCCAAGGTATACCTACCTCTGAGGACGCAGCCACTCTATGAACAGACTGGGAAGTAAGGTTAAAGGCTGTGTTGCCAAGGTTTACCTACCTCTGAGGAAGCAGCCCAGCCACTCTATGAACAGCCTGGACAGGAAGGTTAAGGGCTATATTGCCAAGGTTTATCTATCTCTGAGGACTCAGCCACTCTTTGAACAGACTGGGAAGTAAGGTTAAGGGCTATATTGCCAAGGTTTACCTACCTCTGAGGACTTAGTCACTCTATGAACAACCTGGACAGTAAGGTTAAGGGATGTATTGCCAAGGTTTACCTACCTCTGAGGACTCAGCCACTCTATGAACAGCCTAGGCAGTAAGGTTAAGGGCTATATTGCCAAGGTTTACCTACCTCTGAGGACTCAGCCACTCTATGAACCGCCTGGACAGTAAGGTAAAGGGCTATATAGCCATGGTTTACCTACCTCTGAAGACGCAGCCACTCTATGAACAGCCTGGACAGTAAGGTTAAGGGCTGTATTGCCAAGGTTTACCTACCTCTGAGGACTCAGCCACTCTATGAACAGACTGGACAGTAAGGTTAAGGGCTGTATTGCCAAGGTTTACCTACCTCTGAGGACTCAGTCACTCTATGAACAGCCTGGACAGAAAGGTTAAGGGCTATATTGCCAAGGTTTACCTACCTCTGAGGACTCAGTCACTCTATGAACAGACTGGGAAGTAAGTTTAAGGGCTGTTTTGCCAAGGTTTACCTTCCTCTGAGGACTCAGCCACTCTATGAACAGACTTGGAAGTAAGGTTAAGGGCTGTATTGCCAAGGTTTACCTACCTCTGAGGACGCAGCCACTCTATGAACAGACTGGGAAGTAAGGTTAAGGACTGTGTTGCCAAGGTATACCTACCTCTGAGGACGCAGCCCAGCCACTCTATGAACAGCCTGGACAGTAAGGTTAAGGGCTATATTGCCAAGGTTTACTTACCTCTGAGGACTCAGCCACTCTATGACAGCCTTGACAGTAAGGTTAAGGGCTGTATTGCCAAGGTTTACCTACCTCGGAGGACTCAAGTCACTCTATGAACAGCCTGGACAGTAAGGTTAAGGGCTATATTGCCAAGGTTTACCTACCTCTGAGGACTCAGCAACTCTATGAACAGACTGGTCAGCAAGGCTAAGGGCAGTATTGCCAAGGTTTACCTACCTCTGAGGACTCAGTCACTCTATGAAAAGACTGGTCAGCAAGGTTAAGGGCTGTATTGCCAAGGTTTACCTACCTCTGAGGACTCAGTCACTCTATGAACAGCCTGGACAGTAAGGTTAAGGGCTATGTTGCCAAGGTTTACCTACCTCTGAGGACTCAGCCACTCTATGAACAGACTGGTCAGCAAGGTTAAGGGTTATATTGCCATAGTTTACCTACCTCTGAGGACTCAGTCACTCTATGAACAGCCTGGACAGTAAGGTTAAGGGCTATATTGCCATGGTTTACCTACCTCTGAGGACTCAGTCACTCTATGAACCGCCTGGGCAGTAAGGTTAAGGGCTATATTGCCAAGGTTTACCTACCTCTGAGGACTCAGTCACTCTATGAACAGCCTGGACAGTAAGGTTAAGGGCTATATTGCCATGGTTTACCTACCTCTGAGGACTCAGCCACTCTATGAAAAGACTGGTCAGCAAGGTAAAGGGCTGCATTGCCAGGGTTTACCTACCTCTGAGGACTGGTCACTCTATGAACAGCCTGGACAGTAAGGTTAAGGGCTATATTGCCAAGGTTTACCTACCTCTGAAGACGCAGCCACTCTATGAACAGCCTGGACAGTAAGGTTAAGGGCTATATTGCCAAGGTTTACCTACTTCTGAGGACTCAGTCACTCTATGAACAACCTGGACAGTAAGGTTAAGGGCTATATTGCCATGGTTTACCTACCTCTGAGGACTCAGTCACTCTATGAACAACCTGGAAAGTAAGGTTAAGGGCTATATTGCCATGGTTTACCTACCTCTGAAGACTCAGCCACTCTATGAACAGCCTGGACAGTAAGGTTAAGGACTATATTGCCAAGGTTTACCTACATCTGAGGACTCAGCCACTCTATGAACAGCCTGGACAGTAAGATTAAGGACTACATTGTCATGGTTTACCTACCTCTGAAGACGCAGCCACTCTATGAACAGCCTTGACAGCAAGGTTAAGGGCTATATTGCCAAGGTTTACCTACCTCTGAGGACTCAGCCACTCTATGAACAGCCTGGACAGTAAGGTTAAGGACTATATTGCCAAGGTTTACCTACATCTGAGGACTCAGCCACTCTATGAACAGCCTGGACAGTAAGATTAAGGACTATATTGTCATGGTTTACCTACATCTGAAGACGCAGCCACTCTATGAACAGCCTTGACAGCAAGGTTAAGGGCTATATTGCCAAGGTTTACCTACCTCTGAGGACTCAGTCACTCTATGTACAACCTAGGCAGTAAGGTTAAGGACTATATTGCCATGGTTTACCTACCTCTGAGGGCGCAGCCACTCTATGAACAGCCTTGACAGCAAGGTTAAGGGCTATATTGCCAAGGTTTACCTACCTCTGAGGACTCAGCCACTCTATGAACAGCCTGGACAGCAAGGTTAAGGGCTATATTGCCAAGGTTTACCTACCTCTAAGGACTCAGTCACTCTATGAACAACCTGGACAGTAAGGTTAAGGGCTATATTGCCAAGGTTTACCTACCTCTGAGGACTCAGCCACTCTTTGACAGATTGGTCAGCAAGGTTAAGGGCTGTATAGCCAAGGTTTACCTACCTCTGAGGACTCAGCCACTCTATGAACAGCCTGGACAGTAAGGTAAAGGGCTATATTGCCAAGGTTTACCTACCTCTGAGGACTCAGCCACTCTATGGACAGACTGGGCGGCAAGGTTAAGTGCTGTGTTGCCAAGGTTTACCTACCTCTGAGGACTCAGCCACTCAATGAACAGACTGGCCAGCAAGGTTAAGGGCTATATTGCCAAGGTTTACCTACCTCTGAGGACTCAGCCGCTCTATGAACAGACTGGGAAGTAAGGTTAAGGGCTATATTGCCAAGGTTTACCTACCTCTAAGGACTCAGCCACTCTATGAACAGACTGGGAAGTAAGGTTAAGGGCTGTGTTGCCAAGATTAACCTACCTCTGAGGACTCAGTCACTCTATTAACAGACTGGGAAGTAAGGTTAAGGGCTGTATTACCAAGGTTTACCTACCTCTGATGACGCAACCACTCTATGAACAGACTGTGAAGTAAGGTTAAGGACTGTGTTGCCAAGGTTTACCTACTTCTGAGGACGCAGCCCAGCCACTCTATGAACAGCCTGGACAGTAAGGTTAAGGGCTGTGTTGCCAAGGTTTACCTACCTCTGAGGACTCAGCCACTCAATCGACAGACCAGGGGGCAAGGTTAAGTGCTGTGTTGCCAAGGTTTACCTACCTCTGATTACTCAGCCACTCTATGAACAGACTGGGAGGTAAGGTTAAGGGCTGTGTTGCCAAGGTCCACCTACCTCTGAGGACTCAGCCACTCAATCGACAGACCAGGGGGCAAGGTTTAGTGCTGTGTTGCCAAGGTTTACCTACCTCTGATTACTCAGCCACTCTATGAACAGACTGAGCAGCAAGGTTTAGTACTGTGTTGCCATGGTTAACCTACCTCTTAGGGCTCAGCCACTCTATGAACAGACTGTGAAGTAAGGTTAAGGACTGTGTTGCCAAGGTCCACCTACCTCTGAGGACTCAGCCACTCTATGAAAAGACTGGTCAGCAAGGTTAAGGGCTGTATTGCCAGGGTTTACCTACCTCTGAGGACTCAGCCACTCTATGAACAGCCTGGACAGTAAGGTTAAGGGCTGTATTGCCAAGGTTTACCTACCTCTGAGGACTCAGCCACTCTATGAACAGACTGGACAGTAAGGTTAAGGGCTGTATTGCCAAGGTTTACCTACCTCTGAGGACTCAGTCACTCTATGAACAGCCTGGACAGAAAGGTTAAGGGCTATATTGCCAAGGTTTACCTACCTCTGAGGACTCAGCCACTCTATGAACAGACTGAGCAGCAAGGTTAAGGGCTGTATTGCCAAGGTTTACCTACCTCTGAGGACTCAGCCACTCTATGAACAGACTGAGCAGCAAGGTTAAGGGCTGCCTTGCCTAGGTTTACCTACCTCTGAGGACTCAGCCACTCTATGAACAGACTGAGCAGCAAGGTTAAGGGCTGCGTTGCCTAGGTTTACCTACCTCTGAGGACGCAGCCACTCTATGAACAGACTGAGCAGCAAGGTTTAGTGCTGTGTTGCCATGATTAACCTACCTCTGAGAACTCAGCCACTCTAAGGACAGACTAAGCAGCAAGGTTAAGGGCTGTGTTGCCAAGGTTTACCTACCTCTGAGGATGCAGCCACTCTATGAACAGACTGGGTGGCAAGGTTTAGTGCTGTGTTGCCAAGGTTTACCTACCTCTGAGGACTCATTCACTCTAAGGACAGACTAAGCAGCAAGGTTAAGGGCTGTGTTGCCAAGGTTTACCTACCTCTGAGGATGCAGCCACTCTATGAACAGACTGGGCAGCAAGGTTTAGTGCTGTGTTGCCAAGGTTTACCTACCTCTGAGGACTCATTCACTCTAAGGACAGACTAAGCAGCAAGGTTAAGGGCTATATTGCCAAGGTTTACCTACCTCTGAGGACTCAGCCACTCTAAGGACAGACTAAGCAGCAAGGTTAAGGGCTATATTGCCAAGGTTTACCTACCTCTGAGGACTCAGCCACTCTATGAACAGACTGGGAGGTAAGGTTAAGGGCTGTTTTGCCAAGGTTTACCTACCTCTGAGGACTCAGCCACTCTATGAACAGATTGGGCAGCAAGGTTTAGGGCTGTGTTGCCAAGGGATATGCCTCGTTGCTTCAGGAATTGACTCATCGGAAACCCAGGGTCTACAGGTGGCGCTTTGATATTCTCTAGGTCAAATAACAGAAAAACAAATCTTCATATGAAATTGTAAAGAAACAAGAGTGCTAAGTTGGTAATGAATTAATCACCTGAATTCAAATACTACAGTGAAATTTGCTGGATGTAGGTCTTTTCACTATGTTCAATAAAGAAACCAAGTTATGGGCAGGGCAGGGCCAAGTTTTTACCACAAAGCAAAGTTTTAAATTAAATTTGTTAGAAGATCACATTATTGTACAAGCCAGAGAGTAAAATATTTTTTGAGTCATTTTCTATTAGTATATCTATATATATAATATGAACTCCAGCGGATCGGCAAGTTTTGATCCCTAGGAAGCAATTTGAAAAAACTTTGTACACAACCTCTACATGATGCTATAGTCGAACATCTGGACTCTCATACAGCTTTATAATTTGGGAGAATCGTTAATTTTCACTTCATGGAACATAAACAAAAAGTTCCCCCTTGGGCAGGACCAATGTTTATCCCTGGTGAATGAATTTAATAAACTTGGCAGAAGATAATTATACCAAGTTAAATAAGAAATAAAACACATCTAGGATGATGGTTTTCATAGGAGTTTTCACTGTATACATGTACATGAAACATTCCCAGGACAGGGCAAATTTTGACTCTATGGCATGATTTGAACAAACATATTAGCGGACAATCATATAATGTTACATAACAAATATCAGGGCCAAAACACCAACTTTGGGGAAAGGCCCACAGCCTTTTTTCCGGGAAAAAAAGATACAATTTTCTGGATTTGGTGAATGAAAAATACTGAGGTAGATTGGAAATTTAGAGAAGAAATACAAAATTTTAAAGAAATTTCTGTAGAGGAAAGAGCCTTTTTGGTTAAAGGAGCGAAAGAGGTCTCTTGCAAAGAGGTTTTTTTTGCCCTGAATATAAACCTCTGGGCCTTGTTATAGATGATTTTAAAAAGTGTTCACTATATACATGCTAGGGAAACAAGTAACCTCACGCCAACTTTTCCAGTGCAGGGCAAATGTGACCCTAGGGAATGATTTGAACAAACTTGGTAGAGGAATACCATAAGATGTTACATGCCGATTAACAAACCTCTGGGATTAGCAGTTTTGGAGTTACATGTATTTAATTATGCGACCACTGGGGCATGGTCATTATTGACTTGAGAGGCACGATTGGAAGAAACTTTTAGATGGCCACCATACAAAGTTACAAGCTAAATATTTTAACATATAAACTACGCAGGAGGTTAAGACTTTTTTTTAATTTTCAATTTCTAAATTCCATTTTGAGCTCTGGTGACCTAGATAAACAGTGGACAAGAACGGTTTTAACAACTTTCAATTTAAAGTGGGCCATCTAAGGATTGTTGATGTAAGTTGCATATTGGTTTAAGAGATGTTGTTTGAAGCAAATTGTTAACAACACAAGACAACTGATAACGGACTGATACCTACCACAATAGCTCACTAAAAAGACTACCAAAATGAGTAGATTTTAATACTTCTATCGACAAAAATAGTTTCTTGATATTATTAAATCACAATGAATGGCTTTATTATGTTTCAAACAATATTCAGACAAATGCCATTTATAAGTATTTCTGTAAATTAGTCTAAGCCAGTATCATCCTCTTCTAAAAGTAGCAATGAAATGTTAAAACAAGAATGTTTTCTTATACAAAGAATAGTAACTGTTAAATAATTTCAAATGTTAACTCTCAAATACATACAATATATGTATAATTTCCTAAAAAAAATAAACCTGACTGATAGATTCTTAATCCTTAAATGCATCAAAAAATTGCTATCACAGTTGGCTTGATAAAATACCTACCATGTTCATTATCAACCACTTTCCTAGTTCGAAACTGCTCTTGTAGCTTATGGTAACAACACCCAACATTACACAAAGAAGTAAAAACTGGACTGTGTACAAACAACTCCAGACTAGCACTGGCCAAATTTCCACAAGTATGCAAACCAGTCAACAAGATTTTTACATGAGAGTTTTCAGTAGTCAATTTTCCGTTTTCTAAATGATTAACACAATTTTCATGGCTTAAATTGTTACAAATATTTGGAGCTCCATCGCTCTCTGGAGGTTGCTGCCTTCCATTATTCATCGGACCACTAGACTCAGTGACATACAGTAACTTGTTATCAACAATTTCCAGAAAGCATTCGTTAACAATCTCCATGAAATCCGTGTTTTTATCAATAAACTTGGTACAAGGAACAAACCGAGCTTCTTTTGACTCGTTCAATGTTGCATTTCCATTATTAGTACAAGCTTTGTCAGTTATTGAAGCTTTTAGCTTCTTTTTCTCCTTGTTAGTTAGTTTTGGCCGACCAGAAGCTGCAATCTTGAAGTTACGCTCAAGTCCTTCCCACTGTTTTGAAAGGATGAGTTTCCGTCTCTCAGCGCCTGTAGTGTTAACGGAGCGAGCGTCAACACCAATTACAGGTATGGAGTGTTGCAGAACCAGTTGGTTGCCAAGATATCCTTTGCCACTTCCAAAGTCCAAGACCTGAAAAAAATTAATCTCGATATCATATGATTACTCAATAAACTGTTGTACAACTGATGTAGAATCTTTGTATTAATTCGGATTAAATCATGGGCTGTTTTTCCCACTGCGAAAAAAATAAATAAAACAAGATGTGTTTGTGAAACACAATGTCCCCCTATATGATGTTTGACCTTGTAGGATGGCCTTGACCTTGACTCTTCACCACTCAAAATGTGCAGCTCCATGAGATACACATGCATTTCAAATATAAAATTGCTAGCTTCAATATTGCAGAAGTGACATAACATGAGCAATTTTGACCCATATATTTGACCTTGAAGGATGACCTTGACCTTTCACCACTAAAAATGTGCAGCTCCATGAGATACACATGCATGCCAAATATCAAGTTGCTATCTTCAATATTGCAAAAGTATTCATAAAATTTGCGATTTGGGCCACATATATTTGACCTCTGACCTTGAAGGATGACCTTGACCTTTCACCACTCAAAATGTGCAGCTCCATGAGATACACATGCATGCCAAATATCAAGTTGCTATCTTCAATATTGCAAAAGTACTCATAAAATGAGCGATTTTGGCCACATATATTTGACGTCTGACCTTGAAGGATGACCTTGACCTTGACCTTTCACCACTCAAATTGTGCAGCTCCATGAGATACACATGCATGCCAAATATCAAGTTGCTATCTTGAATATTGAAATACTGCAAAAGTGTACATTAAATGAGCAATTTTGACCCATATATTTGACCTTTGACCTTGAAGGATGACCTTGACCTTTTACCACTCAAAATGTGCAGCTCCATGAGATACATATGCATGCCAAATATCAAGTTCCTATCTTCAATATTGCAAAAGTTATTGCAAATGTTAAAGTTGGTGCAAACCAACCAACAGACCAACAGACAGGGCAAAAACAATATGTCCCCCACTACTATAGTGGGGGACATAATTATTTCTAATACGCTATCTGATGGCAAAACTGGTAAAAAGTATTTGTACATTTTTGTATTTCATCGATTTCCTGTATAAGTTAAAGTGATGTTATTTACAGAGCTCAGATAAGAGAGGTATTTGTGTAAGTACTTAAACAAGAGCACCGCATAACGGGTGCCAGGCTCAGCTGCAAAAGCATGTCATAATTTATTTTTTTTAGAGGTCACAGTGACCTTGACCTTTGACCTAGAGACCCAAAAATGGGTGTGGCGTGTAGAACTCATCAAGATGCAGCTACATGTGAAGTTTCAAAGTTGTAGGTAGAAGCACTTTGATTTAACAGCCAATGTTCAAAACCTTAACAAAATGTTAAGGTTTTAGCACAACGCGGATGGCGGACGTCAGACGGTGGACGTCAGATGGGGGACGTCGAGCTGGCTATGACAATACCTCGGGTTTTCTCCGAAAACAGCTGAGCTAATAAAATGAAGGAATCAGAACAACTATTGAAAGACCTAGAGTTATATAGCAGGATGCCACCCTGCTCCTTTTTGGCAAATTAAAACACATTGCTTTTAAACATTATTTACAAGTGTTAAAAAATGACTTACCCTAGACTTATTCGATTATAATACTGGCATAGTTTCTTATTCCATCCCGCCCTTTAATATTAAGCAGCATCATGTACCTACATTGTAAATGCTAATGTGATCCTAGTAGAGCTGTCTCCCTTTATACTGCATACAAAATACTTATGCAATCATTACATAAATGTTAAACATTGTTACAAAATCAGGTTATATATATATATATATATATATATATTAACCTACCAAATCACAGCCTGTGTGTTCATGTAATGCAGCACATATACTGCACATAACTTCAACCTCATGACTTTTCTTTGAATTCATAAATGCACCTATAAACTGACTGTGATCAGAGTGTCCAATCCCTTGTATGAATTCCTGTACTGTCACACACAAGCCACTGCCTTCAATACTGCACCCTTGAACACAGGAAAACAAGTCACTCAGGAAAGATAACTCTGATATTGAGTACTTTGTTTCAGCAGTAGTTTCTTCAATATTTGGATCCTCTTTGTTGGAATGAGTTTTCACAGTGTCCAAGTTGGATATATTATCTGTCCCTCCATTTCCGACATCCAATCTTAGTTCTTCCATATGATGAGCAATATTTGCAATATTCAATTCACCAGTACCACCATCACCACCATCATTGACATCATGACCTCCATCATCAGTCCTAGCCCCATAACAATCAGAACTACTACTTCTAACATGATCATTATCATCATCATCACCAGCCTTATTATCAATGCCGCCACAACAGTAGTATGCAGTATGAGCATCAAGAGGCAATCTGCGCAGTTGTTCATCAGTCATTCTGAGAAGCTCATGCTGTATGCCTGGGCTCAACATCTGCCATTGGTCCGTGGTTATAAACTCAGAAGCATGGGCATTAGCCACGGGAAGGTTAGGGAGAAGAAAAGTAAGAATTTTCTGGAGGGAATTTTCTACAGACGACCTTTCCAGTTTCATCCTCTTCTCTGTTTACTGGTCTTTGACTGAAATGAACAGCAGCAATTGAAGCAGAATTGTGCTGTGATTAAAAGTACCACAGGTAAATGTTCAGCATGGCGTGCTCAGATTTTTTGGTTATATTGGCAGGCTTTTAAAATTGTCCAATATTGTCTTTGCCAACATTATTATGTAAAACAGGCTTTCTTTGTTGAAATGTTTATTTTGATTAATGAGTGTGTAAGAAGCAATCAGTAAGAAAGTTATGTCACTGTTTGTGTTAAATTCCCCGATATATTCTTTTACGTTAAAGTATGATCTTGACCTTGTTTAGGGTTTTGCGATATATTTCAATCAAGATTGGCATGTAGTCCAAATTATTAGACGTAATCTAACGATTGTATATCCACCTCATATCTATAGGAGTAGATTATTGGAATGGTACTTTTTTAATTCGGCAAAACAATTGCCGCTTCATCTCCAATATATACATACATATATATATGTGTTGGTGTGTATTTAAAGGCAATTACTGTGTAAAACTGCAGTTATACTCTCCGATTATGCAGTTAAGAAGTGTGACTATCCCCCCATCCTAGGTTGCAATAATGCAACCCCCACCCGCTGAAACTCTGGGTTGCTGTATGTATGTACATATGTATGTCTGTATGTAAATACCCCCCCCCCCAAAAAAAATAAATAAATAAATTTAACAAAGTAGCTACAGTCGATTGGTGTATAGCGGATTTAAGTGAGTAACGGATAGGTTAAACATTTTTTGCAAAATACTTTTATTTATGTTAAGATTTATAGTTTTCTATGAATTGAATACAAAAAGCCTATCATTGTTTAGTCGATTCATGTTTTTGTTGACGCGTGTCAATGTTTACAACTGTTTCTTTTTTCGAAAGCAAAACAAGGTCACGTTATGTACGCACCGTTTTTGTGTAGAAAGGAAAAGTGCAGACGAATGGTTTCTTGAATTTTGCAGATTTTGTTTGGTAAACATAATGTTCAATTATGTAATATTTTAGTATTATGTGTCCTTTACAAAAGTAAGAAAGCTCAGAAACCAAATTGATGTGTACCATATAAAATAAGCATGAAAGCTGCAACTTGGGATTTAGTGAATAACGGACATGTGGTGACCCATATTCAGGAATGTGGGGATTGTCTCAAAATAAATATAAACTCAATTGAAGTTGTCCAATAAACATGTGGTTAGCGTGTGGCTGTGATATTAATTAGTGAAAACATCATTTATAATGAAAAATAATCAAATTATAGCAAAAAATTGATTTCTCTGAAAACATATTTTTCACTATCAAATCTATATATATATATACAGTAACAAGGTATTCAACTCAAAATGACCCGAATATAGAGAAATTCGCGCTGTAAACAAATAATACTTTTTCGGAAATTTAAAACCGCTGGCATGTTTCAATAGGAAAGACATGTGTCTATCTAGGTTTAATGGTTTAATTACTGAATGCGTGGTGTAACCGTGTTTACGTTGAAATCAGACTCGAAGTCCTTAGCTATCCGTTATACACCAATCGACTGTACATGTATTGATTTAAATTTATGGCATTTGTTCAATGTACTTTATTTACTATTTATAATGATACGTATAAAATAAATCATTTTGAGTGTATGAAGAGTATACAGAAACTAAATATACAGAATAAGCGATTAACCACTTTAAGCATGACAATTCGGATGCAATTAAAATGGGTACGAAAAAGTGGGTATTGAAACAGTATGAGTACGAAATGATGCAGTTCAGTTTCTAAGCAATCAACGTCTTTACAATGAATCAGATTGATAAATATGAAGAAAAACACACACAATTATAACAATTAATCAATAAGCACTTTATGAAACATAAAATTATAACTAACAATTGATAAAATGCTCATAGCTCCGTTACGTGCACAATTGACAGAAATATTTGTTGTAAAAATCGCAATGAAATTAGACACTGCGAAAAATGTCGAGTTGTACAAAAAGTAATTAAGAAGCAATTAAGAAAGATATGTTTGGTGTGAGCTTGTAAATACGTTCAACACAGGTATTTCAAAGTTAATGACTAAATACCATGGTATGAAGAAGACTGATATGATTTTTATCTCAAATGAAATAGTTTAGAAATACTATTACGCTAGACACAATTGAATTCAACTTATACTTTAGTTTAACTAAATTTTAGTTTTAAGTTAAAGGTTACGGCAAACTGTCTAAACCAATTTGATAGATCAAAATTAAGGCGCATTATGCTTTAAACATAACTATTATTAAATTTAACTTTGGATGAAAATCTATGTGCCCAGTCAAGTGCTGTTACAAGAACTGCAATTCAATACACGTCTGGACACAATCAGCTAATCTAACATTGGTTCTAAAGTGAAAAATCCTGAGCTCCAGACACCATTTAACAGTTCACAACCACTTTATAAATCATTCAACTGGTCACCATTAAAGTGAAAAATCCTGAGCTCCAACAGGTCATTGAACCCCCGAATGGTGGTCAGACACTAACTGCGTCACTATAGAGGTAACCCAACAGCAAGGCTGTTTGAAGTGAACTTAATTCACTAGAGTTCTTAGTCTTACATACTGGACAGTTATCCATGCACACTTAAACCTCTGTATATTAAACAATTACTCAAACTCCAGGGTCTCCTACTTTGAATATTTAACATTTGTTCCTCTATCAAACTTAGTTACGGGTTCTAGCTTAAACACAATGAATTACCATAATGGGTCACAACATCGAGTTAAAATAGCCAAATTTAAACTAGGGAGTTTATATTTTACCATATAAATACTGGTTTCTAACAATCTTATTTCCATTTAAAGGCAATGGGAAAGCTGGTTGGAAAGGGACGTTCCATCTTCAAGCGGTTCTTCTTCTGCCTGTTTGCGACTCTGCTAGCTGCCCTTCTAGTGGCTCTCATTTTGATTGTGTGGCCTCAAGAGAAGCTTCAGGAGGTTAATGGAATCAAACAGACCCTGAAATTGCCAGCAGGTATTAAGCTTGACAATAAAGTAATGGTTTGGCATGAAATTTCATCCTTTGAATTTTTGTTATTATCAATATCTCCTGATAAGTCCATAATATGCTAACTCTTATCATAAAATGACTATTAAATGGTTGACAGTGCTCATTTCTGTATAGCTCGCCAAAATTAATCTTTTTCTGGCCTTCATGCAGGAATAATTTAGACTTTTGGTACATTTTAATCCAATTAAATTTAACAAATGGCATTGAAAAGCAAGAAATGTTATGCTATTATTAGCTTAAAGTAAAACCGACACAAATTAAAAGGACACAATTAAAAGATGCTTTAAAAAAGACTTCAATAATAAGGTTAAGATGAACTTTGAACATACTTTTGATGTTATACATTTTGTTATTGCCAGCTGAGCAAGCACAAAACAAGAAAAATAAAAAGGGTTACTCGGCCATTTGTGTAAATATCATCTTAAAAAAAAGACGAAATGTGTCACTTTTATTATCAAAGTTATTTCCTGACATTTTTTTAATTGCTCAGGTACCAATATGTTATTTCGAACTTGCTTATTCATAGCGAATTCTGTGAAGGTAAAGTTTTATGGTTAATAGTTTTAATCTGATTGTCAATTCAAAGAAGATTTAATGAAATTCATAATACAATGTAGTTGTTAAAAACATCTTAGGTTCTGATTCTATCCTGAACTTCTTTGTAGTGATATATTTACCGTCATTTTATTTAGCCCCAGCTATAGTACTGAGAGACAATAGCCCAGTGAGCAAGAGCCGTGAGGAGACATGTACATTCCACAGATGTTTCAACGTATACGACTGTGGGTACAATGATCAAACCACCATCAGCGTCTATGTGTACCCCATGCAAGAGGTATTGAAACCTTTTATTTGCATTTAATTGTGTTGATTTCACTATATGTACCTTAGTTTATTGTGTGTTTTCTGCTATCAACATTTGCCTTGTGAACATTCATTAGATGACTTGAGAAGACTTAAGACATTTTTTTTCCAAATCATCATGGAACTTGCTAAGCAGTTTATTTCATTCTATTAATTGATATCTACGGGGTATGTCATTTTTAGCTCGACTATTGTATATGAAATATATATAGTGGAGCTAGCCTACTCACCCCAGCGTCGGCGTAAGCGTTCCCGTTAGCGTGCAAATGTTAAAGCTTGCGTACTACCCCAAATATTTACTATGTCCTTTGACATATTGCTTTTACATTTTGCATACTTCTTTACCAACATGACCCCAATCTATAAACAAGAGCAGACAACTGTATCAAGCATTTTGACAGAATTATTGCCCCTTTTATATGCATATTATTGATAAATCTATGTTAAAGTTTGCTTACCACCTCAAATATTGTCTATGTCCTTTGACATATTGCTTTCATATTTTGAATACTTCTTTACCAACATGATCCCTATCTATAAAACAAGAGCAGACAACTGTATCAAGCATTTTGACAGAATTATGGCCCCTTTTATACTTAGATAATTGAACATTTTGCTTAAATTGCCATTATTTCTTTATTTATGATCACATTTGATTCATACTTTGACAAAACAACACTTACCTGACATACCACAATGCACTCCACCCAAACCATCCACCATGCCCCACCCCAGAATCCCCCCCCCCAAAATAAAAAAAAATAAATATTTTTTTCCTTATTTTTGAAAGATTATCTATCAGGGCTTCCCCTGGCTCAAAAATTTCTTTAGCCAACATTTTAGCCAATTGGATTTTTTTTGTAGCCAAATTTTAGAAACTGTAGCCAAAGTTTTAGCCAAGCATTTGGGACCGCCTCGTGAAAGTCAAGGGGTGTAAGAACACAAATAACTACAATATGAAGCTTACCGGTACATCAATGTAATAGTCATACTTTTATTGTACATAACAGAATATCAGTTTATACATACATCAGAAGCACATGTTCAGTTCCCATTGTTTACAAAATAAGCACATTTTCATTATATTAAAGATATTCATTCTTGAGCACATATTTCAATCTTTGCAAAACATAACAGTTGATCAAGACTAAAGATGCTTTATTTTCAAAGCCTCTCACTTCATATTGCTTTGACAGCTTCTGTTGTTAAAACATTTTCTGTAAGTGGTGGATGATTTCTAGGCTCAAATAAATATATGTTTTTCACGCATATTTCTTGACAGAAAGGCCCAGATAATTGCCACCATCCATTCTAGTTGCCTGAAATATGATAAAACATAGTTTTATAAACTATCAACAACAAACCAACATATAAATGTCCGTATCTTTAAATGTCCGAATTTTTAACATATCCGAAATATATTACAACGAGTGAATGGTATACTTTTTATTTCCGAAATTGTTGGTTTCTTAATCAAACTTTACCTTTCCCAAAATATTATAATAATGAAACTATTAAACAAAAATGCTCTCAAATTCCTGTTGAAACAAGATTTCATGTGTTTTTGTGAAGAAATAGTTTTTTTGTTAAATGCTTTTGCCAGGCCCGTGGTATTGACATAATGTTCGATAACACCTTTTGTTTTCAAACCAGCAAGCGTTCTATACATAGATGGTGACGTCACTGCCTGTACACAATGCACCAGCACGTTTCCTTTGTTTCGATGACCGGTTTTGACCGGTGTTGCTGCAGACTGCGTATCAAATTTTCTGGTTAATAACACGATGATGCATTGATGCACAGTCGACGGTTTAAAGAGTTTACTATCTGGGATGGTACTTGACAGGCAAAAAAACGTTTCGCCGAGCATTTTCGCCAACCAAGAATTTTATTCGCAGAATTTTAAAAACGTTTCGCCGAGCATTTTCGCCAACTGAGAATTTTATTCGCCGAATTTGCGAAATTTTCGCCAACGGCGAATTTGGCGAACGACAGCGGAAGCCCTGGAATCTATTAAATTACCACACACCCACATTATACCCCCCCCCACCCCTCTCCATGATGGCTTACGTTATACTGTCAAGCACTCAAATAGTGGAGCGCGCTGTCCTCTGACAGCTCTTGTTTGAAAAGGGGTTTCAGTCCATTTAAACATGCTTGCAAGGAATGGGGCAATTTTTAGCTCATCTATTTTTTGAAAAAAAATTATGAGCTATTGTCATCACCTTGGCGTCGGCGTCGGCGTCTGCGTCGGCGTCGGCGTCCGGTTAAGTTTTACGTTTAGGTCCACTTTTCTCAGAAAGTATCAATGCTATTGCATTCAAACTTGGTACACTTACTTACTATCATGAGGGGACTGGGCAGGCAAAGTTAGATAACTCTGGCGTGCATTTTGACTGAATTATGTGCCCTTTTTATACTTAGAAAATTGAAAAGTTTGGTTAAGTTTTGCGTTTAGGTCCACTTTTTTCAGAAAGTATCAATGCTATTGCATTCAAACTTGGTACACTTACTTACTATCATGAGGGGACTGGGCAGGCAAAGTTAGATAACTCTGGCGTGCATTTTGACAGAATTATGTGCCCTTTTTATACTTAGAAAATTGAAAATTTTGGTTAAGTTTTGCGTTTAGGTCCATTTTATTCCTTAAGTATCAAAGCTATTGCTTTCATACTTGCAACACTTACTAACTATCATAAGTGGACTGTGCAGGCAAAGTAATGTAACTCTGACTGGCATTTTGACAGAATTATGTGCCCTTTTTATACTTAGAAAATTGAAAATTTGGTTATGTTTTGTGTTTAGGTCCACTTTATTCCTACAGTATCAAAGCTATTGCTTTCATACTTGCAACACTTATTAACTATCGTAAGGGGACTGTGCAGGCAAAGTTATGTAACTCTGACTGGCATTTGGACGGAATTATGGGCCCTTTATACTTAGAAAATTGAAAGTTTGGTTAAGTTTTGTGTTTTGGTCCACTTTACCCCTAAAGTATCATAGATATTGCTTTCATACTTGGAACACTCGCAAACTATCATAAGGGTACAGTAAAGGGACAAGTTGCATAACTCTGGATGTCATTTTTATGGAATTATGGCCCTTTTTTGACTTAGTAACTTTGAATATATGGTTAAATTTTGTGTTTCGATCCACTTTACTTCTAAAGTATCAAGGCTATTGCTTTCAAACTTCAAATACTTTCATGCTATCATGAGGTTACTGTACCTGGCAAGTTGAATTTTACCTTGACCTTTGAATGACCTTGACTCTCAAGGTCAAATTATTAAATTTTGCTAAAATTGCCATAACTTCTTTATTTATGATTAGATTTGATTGATACTTTGACAAAACAACTCTTACCTGACATACCACAATAGACTCCACCCAAACCATCGCCCGTGCCCCCCCCCACTCCCCCCCCCCACTTCCCCCCCCCCCCCCCCCGAATCCCCCCCCCCCTATTTTTATAATTTTTTTTATTTTTTTTTTATATTATCTCACAACCACCACACCCCTCACACTATACCCCCCCCCCCCCACCCCACCCCCTCCCCAATTTTTTTTTTTTAAACGGTTAAAAAACAAAGCAATTTATTTTGCTTATTTTATGTTTGAAATACCGTCCAACCGTCGCACCCAAGAATCCCCCCCCAACCCCCCACCCGAATCCCTCCCCCCCAAATTTTTTTCTTCTTTTTTTTTTGTTTTTTTTTGTTTTTTTTTTTAAGATCATCTCACAAATAACCACCACACCCTCACACTATACTCCCCCCCCCCCCACCTCACCCCCCCAATTTTTTTTTAAACGGTTAAAAAAACACAAATATTTATTTTTATTATTTTATGTTTGAAATACCGTCCAACCATCGCACCCAAGAATCCATACCCCCGACCCCCCACCCCCCCCCCCCCTTCCCGATTTTTTTTCCCCTTTTTTTGGCATTTTTGGAAGATAATGTAATAAATGTCCACACCCCCACACAATTCACCCCTCTTCACTCCACCCCTCCCTCCTTTGTGATTGAAAATGAGAGTCCCTTCTCCTATAAAAAGAAAATAGATGAGCGGTCTGCACCCGCAAGGCGGTGCTCTTGTTTTATTATGTGACAATTTTGAATTATTGCAAACTAGCAAGAAATCACATTTTTAGTTGACACTCGCTCAAAATATTTGTGCTGCAGTTTTCATGGTATTACATGATAAAAAGTACTTGTACCAGACTTTTATTCAAAATGGCCTATCAGAAGCAATCTTCCTGTCCTAATGTTTGAACTTTGTTAGATCATTTGTTTTCAATAAGATCGAGATCAAATCAGTGTCATAAAGCTCAGAAGTCTCATTTTTTGCTCATTTATTGCTCAGATGTCATGAGAGCCGATAAGATTAGTTAAGTTTCATTTGGTCTCAGCAGAGCATCCCAGCATCCCTCGGGCATTTGGAAGTTATTTTTTGCATAATATTTATCTTGAATTTCTACTCGTCAACATTTTTTGAGCATTTAACAAGGACGTAAAAACATGAAATCTGTAGTTTAAATTATGAAAATCAGTAAAACAAATTAGCTGTTGCCCGTTTGCAAAGGGCGAATAGATTGTTGCACATGGTAGTCCATTTCAAAAGTTTGTAGTCTTGTAAAGAGTTATTTGTAAAGCTTGAAACAATTTTCTGAAGTTTATTATATAAAAAAAGAGTAAGCTTCAATATTGTTAATGAGGCTTAGTGCATAAAACATGTTCATGTCAGAAATGATTTACTGATACCTTATTTGATAGTATTAATTTTAAGTATAAGATACACATGACATATTAGATATTTTGTTCAGGCTCCTAACTCATAGGCTGAGCAACTTAAGTTAGTTTTCGTTTGAGCCACCATCAAATTTCAGTTTCTGTTTGTGAAAATCTCATATTTATATCCCTGATATTTTCAAGCACAGGGTCATTTGACTGCTGGTTTTTATAATGAATTGATATCCTTGCCCAGATATGTGTGCAGAATGTTGCTATTTCTTCCCAGTTTGTTGACGAGAATGGCTCGGCCCTCCTGCTGCCTATATCAAAGGAATTCTATGAGATTCTCACAACGATCATGGAGTCCCCTTTCTACACGAGTGACCCTACCAAGTGCTGCCTGTATGTCCCTGCAGTCGATCTTCTTAACCAAAACAAGTTGAGACTGAAGGAAACCAGTCAGGCCCTCGCAGCTTTGAAATGGTGAGTTGAGACTGAAGGAAATCAGTCAGGACCTCATAGCTTTGAAATGGTGATTTGAGACTGAAGGAAACCAGTCAGGCCTCTTAGCTTTAAAATGGTGAGTTGAGACTGAAGAAAACCAGTAAGGCCCTCACAGCTTTAAGGTGAGTTAAGACTGAAGGAAACAATTTAGGCCCTTCCTGCTTTGGAATGGTGTGTTGAGACTGAAGGAAACCAGTCAGACCCTCGCAGCTTTGAAATGGTGAGTTAAGACTGAAGGAAAATAGTTAGACCCTCGCAGCTTTGAAATGGTGATTTGAGTCTGAAGAAAACCAGTCAGGCCCTGGCAGCTTTGAAATGGTTAGTTGAGACTGAAGGAAACCAGTCAAGCCTCTTAGCTTCAAAATGGTGAGTTTAGACTGAAGGAAACCAGTAAGGCCCTTCCTGCTTTGGAATGGTGTGTTGAGACTGAAGGAAACCAGTCAGGTCTCGCAACTTTGAAAAATGGTGAGTTGAGACTGAAGGAAACAAGTGTGGCCCTCACAGCTTTAAGGTTAGTTATGACTAAAGAAAACCAGTCAGGCCCTTCCTGCTTTGGAATGGTGTGTTGAGACTGAAGGAAACAAGTCAGGCCCTCGCAGCTTTGAAATGGTGAGTTGAGACTGAAGGAAACCAGTCAGGCCCTCATAGCTTTGAAATGGTGAGTTGAGACTGAAGGAAACCAGTCAGGCCCTTGTAACTTCTAAAATGGGGAGTTGAATTATTGGAACATCTTTTGCAACATTTAAGCCTGCATAGCTCATTAAACCATTGAAGATGACATAACTCAGAATTACATTCATAATTTCACTTGTGCTTTGTTGGAAGAAATAGATGAGATGTTTTTTGTTGCAGTAGATTATCGCTTTAAATTCACAAGTTTTCATGAGTGTCACAGCCAGGAGTAAAAATATGTTTTTTCTATGGCCACCTGTAAATAAAAATTAATATTATACCTTCCAAAAAATCTCTTTATTTTTTGTAAGCTCCACTGGCCAGAGGCCAGCGGGGCTTATGTCATGGTCCTGTGTCCGTCATGCGCGCGTCCGTGCGTGCGTTAACTTTTCCTTAAAACATCTTCTTCTCCAAAACTACTGGTCCAATTCTGATGAAATTTCACAGGAATGTTCCTGGGGTGAACCTCTTTCAAATTTGTTCAAATTATGCCCCTGGGGTCAAATTTGACCCTGCCCCGGGGGTCACAAAAATGAAAATTTGCTTATATAAGGCCTATTTTGTGAAAACTTTAAAAATTTTCTCGTCCATAATCATTGGGGCTAGGGCTATCAAATTTGGTATGTAGAGACATCTAATAGTCCTCTACCAAATTTCTTCAAATTATGCCCCTGGGGTCAAATTTGACCCTGCCCCGGGGGTCACAAAATTGAACATATGCTTATATAAGGCCAATTTTGTGAAAACTTTCAAAATCTTCTCGTCCGTAACCATTGGGCCTAGGGCTATCAAATTTGGTATTTAGAGACATCTTAAAGTCCTCTACCAAAGGTCTTCAAATTATGCTCCCGGGGTCAAATTTGACCCTGCTCCGGGGGTCACAAAATTGAACAAATGCTTACATAAGGCCTATTTTGTGAAAACTTTCAAAATCTTATCGTCCCTAACCATTGGGCCTAGGTCTATCAAATTTGGTATGTAGAGACATCTAATAGTCCTCTACCAAATTTCTTCAAATTATGCCCCTGGGGTCAAATTTGACCCTGCCCCGGGGGTCACAAAATTGAACATATGCTTATATAAGGCCTATTTTGTAAAAACTTTCAAAATCTTCTCGTCCATAACCATTGGGCCTAGGGCTATCAAATTTGGTATTTAGAGACATCTTAGGATCTAACAGTCCTCTACCAAATTTCTTCAAATTATGCCTCTGTGGTCAAATTTGACCCTGCCCCGGGGGTCACAAAATTGAACATATGCTTATATAAGGCCTATTTTGTGAAAACTTTCAAAAAAATCTCGTCCATAACCATTGGGCTTAGGACTATCAAATTTGGTATGTAGAGACATCTAATAGTCCTCTACCAAATTTCTGCAAATTATGCCCCTGGGGTCAAATTTGACCCTGCCCCGGGGGTCACAAAATTGAACATATGCTTATATAAGGCATACATGCCATAATTTTTCAGACCAAGTCCGGGACATTGAGTTAAATTGTCCGGGACTTTTACCGATTTTCCGGGACATGTTTAAAATGTAGGGATTTTTATAGACATATGCATTTTTGGTACGTTTTTTTTTGTTTCGCATCGTTAATTGCAAAAGTTCGAAAGCCTATCTGAAATACACTTGATCTATTAACGACAAATTAAACATTACTACTTCCGTTACTAGACACAAGCCACGTGTTTTCAGTGTAAGCGTTCTAAACATAGATGGTGACGTCACTGCGTTATTGTTATTTAGACCGGTGTGTAACGCGTAGTTGTTGATACGCCTTTATTCATTTATAACATTTATACAATAAAAAATACAACAATACAGTACCGTTAGACTGTCAACTCAAATCAATTCACAATACATACTCATTTTTTTTTACTCAACTTCTTTGTCGGTTAAACGTGCGAACATAAACTGCTTTTAATTTTTTACTCAGCGATGTTGGACTTCAGATGTGTGAACAACTATCCTTTGCCCATACGCAGCGGGAAATAATGACGTAGTAGATTATTTATTAGTCAATTAACAACCATATTAAACAATGCCGCCTTTTCGGTTTGACCGCGAACGTGAGACAATCGATATGATAACAGGACCCCTGTTAATTGATCGACTTTGACACATAGCGTAGTCTGCCTATTCGGGTAGGCATTGTCATGGAGACGCTGCAGATATACACAGATTCGAGCTGCAGTTAAGCCTAAGAAAAGGTACATGTATATATGGATTTTGTAAATTCCGGGACATTTGACAGATGTCAGGGACAGCGGGATAAGTTCTTCATTTCCGGGACTGTCCCGGACAATCCGGGACGTATGGCATGTATGTATAAGGCCTTTTGTGGGAAAACTTTTAAAAATCTTCTTGTCTATAACCGTATGGCATAGGGCTACCAAATTTGGTATGTAGTGACATGTAATAGTTCTCTTTTTAGTTTGTTCAAATTATGCCCCTGGGGTCAAATTTGAAACTGCCCGGGGGGTCACAAAAATGAATATATATTATAAAGGGCTTATTTTGTGAAAACTTGAAAAACTTCTTTTCCATAACCATTGGGTCTAGGGCTACCAAATTTGGTATGTAGTGACATCTTATAGTTCTCTACCAAGTCTGTTCAAATTATGCCCCAGGAGTCAAATTTGACCCTGCCCTTGGGGCCACAAAATCGATTATATGCTTATATAGTGCCTATTTTGTGAAAACTTAAAAAATTCTCTTGTCCTTAACCATAAGGCATAGGGCTACCAAATTTGGTATGTAGTGACATCTAACAGTTCTCTACCAAGTTTGTTCAAATTATGCCCCTGGGGTCAAATTTGACCCTGACAGGGGGGTCTCAAAACTGAACATACGCTTATATGGGGCCTATTTTGTGAAAACTTAAAAAAACTTCTTGTCCATAACCATTGGGCCTAGGGCTACAAATTTGGTATGTAGTGACATCTAATAAATCTCTACCAAATTTGTTCAAATAATGCCTCTGGGTAGGGGTCAACTTTGACCCTGCCCTGGGGGTCACAAAATTGAATAAACGCTTAAAAAGCGCCTATTTTGTAAAATCTTTAAAAATCGTCTTGTTGAAAACCATTCAGACTATGGCTACCAAATTTGGTATGCAGTAACATCTTATAGTCCTCTACCGAGTTTGTTCAAATTATGCCCTTTGGGTCAAATTTGATCCTGACCCGCGGGTCACAGAATTGAACATTATATACGCTTATATCTTGCTTATTTTGTTAAAACTTTTAAAATATTCTTGTCCTTAACTCTAGGACCTAGGGCTACCATATTTTGTATGTACATGTAGTGAGATATAGTAGTCCTCTACAAAATTTGCTCAAATTATGCCCCTGGGGTTAAATTTGACCAAGCCCAGGGGGTCACAAAAGTGTACATGTGCTTAAATAGGGCCTATATTAAAGTATTTGCACATGCAGAGAATATTTGAATAGCCTTTTTTCAGCAGTGGAGCGATACAGGCCATCATGTCCCTCTTGTTTAGTCTTTCTACAGTTTATTTACATTTAAAAAGAAATATAATGGAGAATTTCAGTGGAATAATAACACATTAATTACACAAATGATAACACAGTAATAACACAGTAGTATAAAGAGGATTTTGGATTTTAATTTTTAAAGATATTAATTTTGTGGTCGGCTCAATATTGTTTTAATGTTGTTTACTGTGTCTGTTTTTAAAATCTTACATAGTATTTTCCATACCTCTACAATTCCATGTGTGCCCAGGTGGGGCGATGGTTCCAATCACCTGCTGTTCAACATGCTGCCAGGCAGCGTGCCAGACTACAACACCGCTCTCGATGTCAGCACAGAGAAGGCCCTCGTAGCGGGTGGTGGGTTTTCATCTTGGACTTACAGACGCACATATGACGTGTCCATACCTGTATACAATCCACTTACAGCGGAAGTGCGTCTGCCAGAGAAATCATACCTGTGAGTTTATGTAACGAAATGAAACGGCATCTCCCATAGTCATGATAAGAACATTCTGTTCCAAATTTTTTATTACTTAAGTCCTCTGACTTGTACCCATCGAAAATTAAATATACCGAACTATTGCTTCATAGTCTGAAATACCAATATCACCTTTTCTACTAAATCTGAACTTAGTTGATTATTCAACAATATTTGTGCAAACCTTTCCTAAGAATGTAGCTTTGGAACAGGGATAAAGCCTGCTGTTGTTCAGGAAGCATGGCTGATGGATTACATTGCTATGTTTGAATGTTTATTATCATGCTAGAATCTAAAGTGCAAGTATTGAAGTGTTTATGTAAAGACAAAAATGAACCCCATTTTTAGTTTCTCTTTGACACCCACTGTTATGATTTATTTATAAAAAACAAGTTTCAACAATTATTAAAAATAAAAAATGTCTTAATTGCCAAGAGTAGAAGAGAAAATTATAATAATAAATGAAAGCATATTCTAACTTATAGGGGAATGTGGCAATGGGTCCTTCCAGGGGGACATTTGTACACAGAATACCTTGGCAGGGGAATGCAAATTGATTTTTTAATTTAATAAAAAATATCAGTTTGTAGTTTTAAATAAATTTCTCTAGAAACAAATGAACACATGCAGTATGATTATAGCATGTTCATATTTTTTACTGAATTAACATAGATTACATTTTTGTAAAGTCTGTTTATACGAGAAATTTGCTTTATTTTGGGTTGAAAATATATACACAAGCTAATACCTGATAACACTTTGAGTCTAAACTGGATTTATGATGAAAAAAGACTTCCTTGAAACAAGAAATGCCATACAAGCGGAAAGTGCAAACTGCACAGTTTAATCTGGGACAAATCTTTGCGCATGTGCTTTAAGCCCCATTCACAGAGCAAGGCTCATATGTTTTTATTCTAGCGAGGCCCGACCGTGGCTGCTCATCTCCTCCCAGACGGGGCTGCACAAGGAGTATCGGGACGTCCTCTCCCGGCTGGACCCCTCGATGTTCCTGGAAGTGGACAAGTGCCTTGACACGGAGGACCGCGGCTGGGACTTCAATACCAGGTGTCACGAGGGACGCAAGTTCCAGTATCCACACCTTCTGCAGGTACATGTCAGAATTGTAGGTTCACAACAAATTAAAAAAAAAAATTTGTACAATTTTATTCTGAAAATATTCTTTTAAAGGGACTGTCAACCACGACGACGAAGAAAAGAAAAGTTGCAAAATACAGTATTTTTTTACAATTATTAGTTTATATTGATTAAAATATCACAACTGGTATATTACATTACTTGAAAAAAGTTGTTAAGTTTTCATATTTTCAGTATATTCTGTAATTAATTTTACTTGGTATGTCTACCAGGTAACTGCCAGTTAACTATACATAAAGCTAGTAGATTGATCACCATCGACACGTGGTAAACCCAGGAATGCAAGTTGTGCATGCATAGTGAATTGTATATATTTTATAAATAAAATTATCAATCTACTTGCGTTATTTGTAGTGTGTATATATCGTTATGTCACCTATTTTCGCGATGTACTTTCGATTTGACACTGCAAATTTTTTTTGCGGAATATACTGAAAATATTAATTTTTTTCAAGTAATGTAATATACCAGTCGTGATATTTTAATCAATATAAACTAATAATTGTAAAAAATACGGTATTTTACAACTTTTCTTTTCTTTGTCCTTGTGGTTGACAGTCCCTTTAAGGGATGGATGAACAGATTAAAAACAAAATTCACATATACAAGTCCATCACATATATCACATATACAAGTCCATCACATATATCACATATACAAGTCCATCACATATATCACATATACAAGTCCATCACATATATCACATCTTTTGGTACATACCATAGCTTGTATTTTCTACTGTTAAATAGATACTAATATTATCTGGAGGTCTGATAATAATAGCTTGTACTTTCTATGGTTGCAGGAGGCCACATTCTGCCTGGTGTTGCGGGGGTCAAGGCTGGGTCAGACTGCGCTGTATGATGCCATGAAGGCAGGCTGCATACCTGTGGTGATTGCCGATAGTTACGTCATGCCCTTCAGTGAGGTGCTCGACTGGAAGAGGTAAGGGTGAGATTGAGATGGGATAAAGGCAGGGTTCATGGACCACCTCTGCTTTACCCAGCATTTTTACACTGGGGAAATATATGGTTGAAAAATCTGTCTGACTTTGTCACTATTGTTACGTCTCTCAATGACATTTAGAGAACATTACCATCATCCAGTTTTGTTTGCTGGTTACTTCAAAAGGACTGAAGATTTGAATTGATTTGTGACATGAAATTAGTTTTTCACAATTTCATGAGCTCTCTGTGACCTACGATTGTCTGAAGTGTTTTCTGATTCCTTGATGTCAACTAGTCAAGGTCACAGGGACTTGTTACATGAAAAACAATTTCAACACAATATCAAATTTTCATTGAAAACCCTATTTGTAAGATTTACTAGGGCATGCAAACAAAAAGTATTATATTCAGACATTTGTTGATTTTGTGAGCTGATATTTTGTAAAATCCTTTGCACATACAACACCAAAACCTGACTGTATATCTCACTATTGCACTCTTCAGACAGTTTTATGTGCTGGGAGATAAATTGATATTCAAAATGCATCATTATATATAAAACAAATATATATATTTTTTAAATCCTGACATAAACTTTAATTAAAAAAATTACATTTGTACATTGCATTCAAATGTAATTTGCTCAATATCAGCACCATTTACTAGAAAATGTGTGAATTGTTTGTCAAACAAATGATTCTAAAAGAACAATTTTACACATAAGTGAACAAAGTTGAAGTAGGAAAGACTACTTTTGGTGAAACTGCCTCAACTGGTCCCTAATTAACAAATTTCTAAAAGACATAATGTATGTTGTTCTTTTAGATCATAAGTTTTCTGCTTAGATAAGAAGCAATATCAATAATTAGTCCCCTACTGATTTCACCGGAGGGGACTTATGGTTTTGTCTCCGTCCGTCCGTCACACTTTTCTGGATCCTGCGATAACTTTAAAAGTTCTTAATATTTTTTCATGAAACTTGGTACATAGATAGATGGCAATATGGACATTATGCACGTCATTTCATTTCGTTCCTACGTCAAATATTCTGGTTGCTACGGCAACAAATAAACTAGATATACTGCTGAAAATGGTGGTTTTTCTGGATCCTGCGATAACTTTTAAAGTTCTTAATATTTTTTCATGAAACTTAAAACATGGATAGATGGCAATATGGACATTATGCACGTCATTTCATTTCGTTCCGACGTAAAAAATTCTGGTTGCTATGGCAACAAATAGACTAGTCATACTGCTAAAAATGGTGGTTTTCTGGATCCTGCAATAACTGGACATTATGCACGTCATTTAATTTTGTTCCTAAAAAAAAAAATTTGATTGCTATTGCAACAAATATATAAAAAGTAATCTGGAATTTCTGACAATGGTGGAGCCGGTAGGGGACTTATATTGCTTGACAATAGTCTTGTTTTATCTATATTTTCGTGTTTTAGGTATTGAAATGTTTTTGTATAAAAATTGGAAACATGAAATATTCTGAGACTTGCACAATTTTAAGAATTTAAGGAATTTCCTTATGTTTTTCATAAGATTTTATTGTGACTTTGAGCAGAGTAGTCCAGTATGTAATGTCATATATAAAAATCTTGAATATTTCAGGGCGGCAGTGATTCTGCGAGAAGATGACCTAGGGAACCTCCTTACCGTGTTGCAGTCATTCAGCACGGCTCGCATACATGCAATGAGGCAACAAGTCACATTCATCTTCAACAGATATTTCCGGACGATGCGTGACATCACACTTGCCACCTTGCAGATCATTAATGATCGTGTGTTTCCGTACGCAAGTAGAACTTATGAGGAGTGGAACGACTTCCCAAGACTGGTAGCTCTTTTTTGAAAATTAAATAAAACAAATAAATTTTAGATTTTTAGATCATTTGCAAGTTATATTTACCATTTAGTGGTATCAGTTTTAGTTGCCAAAACAGCATAAAACCAGTACAGCCTGCGAGTAACTGGCAGTCTGTTCAGGTTTTATTCTATTTGCTGCTCGTCAGTCTCTGAGAGTTGGAAATGAAGCCTTTAAACTTGAATCTAGTAAGAAAAGTATTGAATTGAATTGAACTTTCTATGGGACTACAAACACAACAAAATACATATCTAAGTGGTAAAGGGATAAGACAAACTTTTGACTTTGAGCCTTGTATTTTACACAAGTATCACTCCTTTGGCATCATATTTAGCTTCTGTAATAAAAACTGTCTAAATACACACAATGTGAAACTTAATGCACCAACAAGAGAAAAACGTTTTCATCGCAATTTCCAAACAGTTGACACAAAAAAACTTATTTGACATGACGACCTCAAAAAAAATGAAAGCATAAAAAATGACAGATGACACAGAAGAAGTCCCTTATACCAATACCATATGTTTATTAGCTTGTTCTATGCTGTATATGTTTACAAGGCAGGGTGTGTAACCTCCTCTTCCTACCCTACACTGTGTCTGTTTACAGGGTAGCGTACATAACCCCCTCTTTCTACCCCTTATGTTCTACACTGTTTCTGTTTACAGGGTAGCGTACGTTACCCCCTCTTCCTACCCCTTATGTTCTACACTGTGTCTGTTTACAGGGTAGCGTGCATAACCCCCTCTTTCTACCCCTTATGTTCTACACTGTGTCTGTTTACAGGGTAGTGTGCATAACCCCCTCTTTCTACCCCTTATGTTCTACACTGTGTCTGTTTACAGGGTAGCGTACGTAACCCCCTCTTTCTACCCCTTATGTTCTACACTGTGTCTGTTTACAGGGTAGCGTGCATAACCCCCTCTTCCTACCCCTTATGTTCTACACTGTGTCTGTTTACAGGGTAGCGTGCATAACCCCCTCTTTCTACCCCTTATGTTCTACACTGTGTCTGTTTACAGGGTAGCGTGCATAAACCCCTCTTTCTACCCCTTATGTTCTACACTGTGTCTGTTTACAGGGTAGTGTGCATAACCCCCTCTTCCTACCCCTTATGTTCTACACTGTGTCTGTTTACAGGTTAGCGTACGTAACCCCCTCTTTCTACCCCTTATGTTCTACACTGTGTCTGTTTACAGGGTAGCGTACGTAACCCCCTCTTTCTACCCCTTATGTTCTACACTGTGTCTCTTTACTGGGTAGCGTACATAACCCCCTCTTTCTACCCCTTATGTTCTACACTGTGTCTGTTTACAGGGTAGCGTGCATAACCCCCTCTTCCTACCCCTTATGTTCTACACTGTGTCTGTTTACAGGGTAGTGTGCATAAATCCCTCTTCCTACCTGTTATGTTCTACACTGTGTCTGTTTACAGGGTAGCATACGTAACCCCCTCTTTCTACCCCTTATGCCACCAGTCAGCCAGGGCTTCACTGCGGTCATCCTCACGTATGACCGCCTTGAGACCCTGTTTGAGGTCATCAATCAGGTTGCCAAGGTGCCCAGTCTAGCCAAGATCCTCGTTGTCTGGAACAACCAGGAGAAACCACCGCCACAGAGTAAGGCCCCATTGGTCATTAGTGGCTCAGGAACTACTTAAAAGCTCCTCTTGTACTTATAAGTATACTTCAAAGTACCTGGGGTACGGAAAATATACTGAAAATATACTGAAAAGTACCCCGGAGTATGACTGAATGCCTTTAAGTCTATCTTTGGTACCTTGGGTACTTTTAAGTAGTATCTGAGTATCAGAGGTTTTAAGCCTTGTCCTATCACATAATTTAACATGAATTTATCAGAAAATTCTAAAATTTTATTCCATCTTTGCTTTTTAGCTCGACTTTTCGAAGAAAAATGAGAGCTATACTACTCGCCCTGGCGTCGGCTTCGGCGTTGATGAAAGTTTTTTATATAGTCAAATAACTTTAACACTATCAAAGATAATTTACTCAAACTTGGAATACTTGTTTACGGCAATAAGACAGTTGTGTATGTTAAGTTGCATAACTCTGTCAGCATTATTTTGAGAATTATGCCCCTTTTTATACTTAGAAAATTGAAAATTTGGTTAAGTTTTGTGTTTAGGTCCGCTTTATTCCTAAAGTATCAAAGCTATTGCTTTCATACTTGCAACACTTACTAACTATCATAAGGGGACTGTGAAGGCAAAGTTATGTAACTCTGACTGGCATTTTGACAGAAATATGGCCCCTGTTATACTTAGAAAATTGAAAATTTGGTTCAGTTTTTTGTTTTGGTCCATTTTACTCCTAAAGTATCATAGCTATTGCTTTCAGCCTTGGAACATTCGCTAACGATCATAAGAGGACTGTACAGAACAAGTTGCATAACTCTGGTTGGCATTTTGACGGAATTATGGCCCTTTTTTGACTTAGTAACTTTGAATATTTTGTTAAATTTTGTGTTTAGATGCACTTAACTTCTAAAGTATCAAGTCTATTGCTTTCAAACTTCAATTACTTTCTTACAAACATGACCTGGCAAGTTGAATTTGACCTTAACCTTTGAATGACCTTGAATCTCAATGTCAAATAAATAAATTTTGCTTAAATTGCCATAACTTCTTTATAAAGGATCAGATTTGATTCATACTTTGACAAAACAACGCTTACCTGACATGCCACAATGGACTCCACCCAAACCATCCCCGTGGCCCCACCCCAGAATCCCCCCCCAAAAAAATTAAATAATTTTTTCCCCCCCTTTTTTTATGCCCCCGGTAGCAGTTGAACTGTCCATCAGTCTGTGCGTCCATCCGAAAACTTTAACATTAGCCATAACTTTTGCAATAGTGAAGATAGCAACTTCATATTTGGCATGGATGTGTATCTCATGGAGCTGCACATTTTGAGTTGTGGAAGGTCAAGGGTAAGGTTGTCCTTCAAGGTCAAAGCTCAAATATGTGGCGTCTGTCCGCCCAAAAACTTGAACATTGGTCATAACTTTTGCGATATTGAAGTTGGCAACTTGATATTTGGCATGCGTGTGTGTCTCATGGAGCTGCACATTTTGAGTGGTGAAAGGTCAAGGTCATCCTTCATGGTCAAAGGTCAAGGTCAAAGGTTAAAATTTTTCAATATTGAAGATAGCAACTCGATATTTGACATGCATGCATATCTCATGGAGCTGCACATTTTGAGTGGTGGAAGGTCGAGGTCGTCCTTCAAGGTCAAGGTCAAATATATGGCGTCTGTCTGTCCATCTGAAAACTTTAACATTGGTCATAACTTTTGCAATATTGAAGATAGAAACTTGATATTTGGCATGCATGTGTATCTCATGGACCTGCACATTTTGAGCTGTGAAAGGTCAAGGTCATCCTTCAAGTTCAAAGGTCCAGGGTAAAATTTTGCAACAATGAAGAAAGCAACTCGATATTTGGAATGCATGTGTATTTCATGGAGCTGCACATTTTGAGTGGTGAAAGGTAAAGTTTCTTCAAGGTCAAAGAAAAAATTGTGCAATATTGAAGATAGCAACTAAATATTTGGCATGCATGCATATCTCATGGAGCTGCACATTTTGAGTGGTGAAAGGTCAAGGTAATCCTTCAAGGTCAAAGGTCAAATTTTGCAATATTGAAGATAGCAACCCGATATTTGGCATGCATGTGTATCTCATGTAGCTGCACATGTTGAGTGGTGAAAGGTCATCCTTCAAGGTCAAAGGTCAAATTTTGGGATATTGAAGATAGCAACTCGATATTTGGCATGCATGCGTATCTCATGCAGCTGCACATTTTGAGCGGTGAAAGGTCAACAGTGTTTTTTTTCACCATTTTGGGAATGGGGCAGGGTCCCTTTGGATTGGGAAAATTAGTGGCATTTTGACTTTAATTGGGAAATAAGTGTTGTTGTTGTTTTGGTAACAAATGCTTCCAAATTGAGGATACAAGTGTGTCCAGTATTATATTTACTAAGGTTGATCTTATAATATGGATTGGAGATGAACAAAATATTGAGATCTAAAAAAAAACAACAAAAAAAACATTTTTTTGGGGGGGAACCTTCCATTGGGAATTTTTAGCTTCCATTTGGGAAAAATATATACATTTTGCCATTGGGAATGGGACAGGTTACCAGACCCGATTTTGAATGAAAAAAAACTGGTCAAGGTCATCCTTCAAGGTCAAAGGTCAAATATATGGCTGCAAAGCGACTCAGTAGGGGGCATTGTGTTTCACGAACACAGCTCTTAAAACACTTACCTTACATACCACAATGGACTCCACCCAAACCATCCCCCAGGCCCCACTCCAGAATCCCCCCGACCTTTTTTTTTCCTTTTTTTTTCTTATTTTTGAAATATCATCCAATAAATGACCACACACCCACATTATTCCCCCCCCCCCCCTCACACACACACACACAAAAAGAATTGTAGATTGTGGAAAATATATCTGAACTCAGAATCGTCTATAATGTACCACTTCTTTAAAACATAGGCGATCAATATGTTTCAATAATGGTCCTCTTCCAGTTAGAATATAACTACTGTAAACGTATAAAAATTTGTCGGTATGAAATTTCGTGGTTTAATAAATAACAACTAATTTGTTGACACGTAATTTTGTGGATTTCAAATTTTTGGGGAAGACTGACTGTCATAATAATTAAACTTTTATTAACACAACAAGAATAATAACGAAGCATAATCTGCTAATCTGTGTTGACAGCAGGAGTTGAGGTTAATGTGCACTGAAGCATGAAAGTCTTGCCGTTAATTGTCGATAAGAGCGATAAAGCGGCGCACTTGTAGGTCCCCACTCGCTAAGTGCCATCAATGTTGTTTTGACAATATTTGCAATTTTCAGCGCAATCGATCCCCTAGCAGTAACAATTGACTAATAAGGTCCCCAAAATACACGTGTAAAAACAATTATGTCTCTTTTAACTTTAATTGGAAATAATTGACATATGTGATAAATCTGCAAACTGTTAATTTGACGACGTTACGTAAAGGAGAACAATCATTGATGTACAGTTTAAATACCGTGCTTGATTTAAAAAGTATTATTACCCAAACACTTATCAAGAAAACAACATATTGTATTAACTAGCATATCTCAATCAAACAATGTCTCTTTCAAAAATATTTGAACACGGGAACAGTTCAGAGTGACTTCAGACACGTCCTCCTACTATAGCTCGATTGCCCGACATGACATTCGGAAATGACTGATTTCTGATTACAAATTAAAAAATAATCGTTGGTACTTGAATTTGTGGTTCAGCAGACCATCGAAATTCAACTAACATTCGTACCACACAAAATTTTATGATTTTACAGTATATTACTTTGACCTTATTGAATATGAACAATTTCCCCATTATACTATCAAGCACTCGAAAAGTCGAGCGCGCTGTCTTCTGACAGCTCTTGTTTATATAATACTGATGCTTGAAATCTTAACCTGAAGTGTCGGCGTGGCCGCAGATCGACAAGCCGTTGAAAGTGGTTCAGACAACACAGAACAAGCTGAGCAACCGCTTCCTGCCATACCAAGAGATAGAAACTGAGTGCATCCTAGCCCTCGATGATGACATCATCATGCTTACCGCTGATGAGCTTGAATTTGGCTTCGAGGTAGGTGATAGCTTCTCACACAATTCGCAATTCAATGCTGTTATGATAAAACTGATAAATATTCAATCATGGACTTTCTTCATATTATATTGATTATCTTAAAATATCATGGCAACAAGTGGAGGGACATTGATCTTTTTAATGGTCATAAAGGAAAATATGATCTCAGAAAGCACTATTATGGATTTCAATTTTGTTTCACTTTTATGATCTTTGTATTAGCCTCTACCATATGGATATGATTTGATATCAACCATGACCAACTGGAAATGTGAAAGTTTAAGGATATGTGGCAATTGAGGAGACTTTGACAATCTTCTTGTAAGAGACCACTGGCTAGATTTCCTAATTAGGTTTACTACACAGTTCACTACCGGACTCTTAACCATTCTGCTCTGTTAAAAAGCTCTGCTTTGTTAGTTGCTCTTGCATGTAATTGGTCAGTTGTTTAATATTTTGAAATTCAAAATTTAAAAACATGGTTATATAGACATTATTGATTATCAACCAAAATCCAGTCTAGGCTGAAAGTGACAAGCCTGATTAGCCTGTGTAGTCTGCACAGGCTAACCCTTTGCATGCTGGGAAATTTGTTGTCTGTTGAAATGTCGTCTGCTGATTTTCTAAAATTAGCATTTTCTTTGATTTTTTTCAAAGAATACTATCAGAAAAGCAAACAGTTTGGATCCTGATGAGACGCCACGTTCTGTGGCGTCTCATCTGGATCCAAACTGTTTGCAAAGGCCTTCAAAATTTGGTTCCAGCACTGAAAGAGTTAATCTGTGATGACACTTCAGGCTCATGCATTAAGCCAAGTTTTTCTAGACTGAGGCAAATATCTTTGTGACAGGTGTGGCGTGAGTTTTCGGATAGACTGGTTGGGTTCCCGTCTCGGGTGCAGCTGTGGGACAACACGACAGGCAAGTGGAGATACGAGTCGGAGTGGACCAACGAGATCTCCATGGTGCTTACAGGGGCCGCTTTCTACCACAAGGTCAGTGTCATTTGTCCTAAATGGTGAGAATTGTCTGCAGATACGGGGAATTCTGGGGATTTTTTAAGCGTCCAAGACCGTAATTGAAATTCATTTAAATTGAAGAGAAAATTTTATGGGGGGAAGTGAATCGGTGGAGGTAGTGAGAGGAGGAGGAAGGTAACATACACCAATGGTAATTCACATTGTTTCACATCATCCATTCTGTACAATGTTTACATTTCCATGTGATTCATGTGAACATTCTCATTTGGAGGGAGATTTTGTAACAGATGAAGAAATGTTTATTACAATCTAATCAATATGCCTTGAATCTTATTTTTGTTATATGTAGCAGTATTGAGAGAAATTGACAAGCAGTGTTGATATTGGCTGAGAGGCTCCTTTTTTCAAAATGTGCCTTCTCACCCCTGTGTCCCTCAAGGACATGTCAGCTAGCTCGGTTTGTTAGGAGAATGTGTGTTGGATACCACATTGCCACATAGCTTGTATGTGGATAACGATCATGAATTAATTTCTGTTACCATTCTTTCCCTACCTTTCATATAAGAAGGTCAGATGTCAGATACTGGCACACGTATGTTAACAAAGTAATTTTAAACTAGCTTACTCTGGAAAAATGTGTTAAGGTAAATTGACCACCATTATAATATGAATTAAATGCTTTGAAAATTTCATTAAAACCACAAATTCAATGTTCTCTTTGCAATTGTGTACTATTGTATGGAATCAATCAAGTCTGATTGAATGTAAGTTCCAATAAGCATAACACCTCCTGAAAAGTAATTTTATGACCTTAATAATTTAAAAAAAAAAACAACAGACACACCCATCCTTGCTAAAATGATGTAATGTGCATACAATTTCAAGCTGAGAAAAACTTCTCGCTCTAAGCTATGATATTACATAAATAACCAACACTCCTGTGTAAGCAATTTTTACTAGTTTAATGTTAGCTACATTAATTAAAATTGTGTAACACCTCTAACATACTTATGGATGTTTTTTATTCCCCCTTTCGAAGAAAAGGGGATATATAGTTTTCGCACTGTCCGTCAGTCTGTCACACTTTTTGTGTCCGCTCTCTAATTCAAATAGTTTTCATCCGATCTTTACCAAACTTGGTCAGAAGTTGTATCTAGACAATATCTAGGTCAAGTTCGAATGGGTCATGCCGGGTCAAAAACTAGGTCACAGGGTCACTTAGTGCATTTCAATAACTTCTATCAAAGCGTTTATTGGGAGCATATGTCATCCTATGGAGACAGCTCTTGTTTTCCCAAAATATCATAATATTTTCATCCGATATTGATCATGTTTCTGAAACAGATTTTATCTAAAATACTTATAAGAACAGCAAAAAGTGGAAAATAAACAACAACAACACAAAGTCTCTATGAAAAAGCAGCCACATTTTCATATTTCAGTACTTCAGCTACCTGTACACGTACAACATGCCAGGTGACATCAAGGCCTGGGTGGACGAACACATGAACTGCGAGGACATCGCCATGAACTTCCTCCTGTCTAATGTCACAGGAAAGGCCCCCATCAAGGTCACTCCACGAAAGAAGTTCAAGTGCCCGGAGTGCACAAACACCGAGATGTTATCGGCAGACGTAACACACATGGTGGAGCGATCGGAGTGTATAAACAAGTTCACAGAGGTTTATCAGGCGATGCCTTTAAAGACAGTGGAGTTTAGAGCTGACCCACTGCTGTACAGAGATTTGTACCCACCGCGCTTGAAAGAGTTTAACGATATAGGCAGCCTGTAAGTTAAGGCCATACACTGCATTGACTGTATATAGAACAGTATTTTTGGCAGCCATACCATCCACTTTTTAATATTCATAAGTCCTTTAATGTACATGTACATATATGATTATTTATTTTTGGAAATACAGATCTTAAGATAGTGTTGTTATGAATGTTTGTTGCTAGATAATACAGCAATCTTGATTGTTGATTTGTTCAAGTATTTTGTATAAAAAAAACAACAAATTATGAATCTGTTTTTCTGTAGGATTTTTTAAGAAACTTTTGTGCAGATTAATATTTTAAAAACAGTGCTAAATACGCCTCTTTTAAGATGTTCATGTTTCTGCAATATTTTAATAAATTTTGTTGTGCTTTAACAAATTCACCCCTAAATATAAATTCTGTACAATTACTATAAACATTTATCTTTCAATTTCTGATCTCATTGAGCTAAGGTGTCAATGACAGGCCTTATACTAGTTATAGATAAATTCAGTCTATCATAACAATTATTTCAAGTTCTAAATGTCTTGCTCTGATTATGAATTAGTAAAATAAGAAGGTGTAGTATGTAAACAATGACTTGGTAATCTTAGGGAGGGATTATCCGATGTACATGTGTATATTTAACCAGGTTTTCCGAAGGAAAAAACTGGTTATTAGATTGGCGAATGCGGGCGGGCTGGCGGGCTGGCAGGCTGGCGGGCGGGCGGAACAAGCTTGTCCGGGCCATAACTATGTCGTTCATTGTCAGATTTTAAAATCATTTGGCACATTTGTTCACCATCATTGGACGGTGTGTCGCGCGAAATAATTACGTCGATATCTCCAAGGTCAAGGTCACACTTTGAGTTCAAAGGTCAAAAATGGCCATAAATGAGCTTGTCCTGGCCATAACTATGTCATTCATTGTGAGATTTTAAAATCATTTGGCACATTTGTTCACCATCATGGGACGGTGTGTCGCACGAAAGAATCACGTCAATATCTCCAATGTCAAGGTCGCCACGACTAAAAATAGATTTAAAAAAAAACAACTTACAAAGAGGGTTAATTTTGTTTGTTCATTTCAAAAGTTCAGTTTGAGTTTTCTCCCTTTATCAGATTTTTTTTTCACAATGAAAACCTGGTTTTGTGACAATTTTGTCCCTTGTTATGCCATTTTGTACTCTCTGCTTGTCCTGTATTACTTTCGGCTTGTCAGAAGTTACCCATGTACAAAGATTTGGTTGCTTCATGTAGGTTGTGTGACTGCTTTGAGCTTGTTGGCCAGTAAAACGTTTCAAACAAAAACTTTTATGGAACTGACTACTTATTTAAAGCAATCTTGAGGCATAATGTGCCCAATTATACTGGTAAAGAATCACAACTTTTTATTTTGTTTAGTCTTGTATAATTTGCATTTTCTAGTTGCATACTTATGTGTAGCCCAGCTTATTTCAACACTTTTTATAAACAAAATTGCCTCCTAGGCACAAAAAGGTACTATGTGCCATTGTAATTATATGTCACATGGTACCTTTTTGCACCAATGGGGCAAACAATTTATTGTTCCTCCCAATAATGCTTCTAAATGAGTAAGGACAAGTAATAGTGCTTCCTCTCAGATAAAGATTGTGTTTGCCTTTATATTATCTTGCCTATATGATTTGCAACATGTTTAAATATCATTTAATATAAACTGGACTCAGTGAAAAGGAGGTTTAATGCATGTGGTAAAGTGTTGTCCCAGATTAGCCTGTGCAGTCCACACAGGCTAGTCAGAGACAACGCTTTCTGCTTTTATTTAAAAAAAATTCTTTAAAGGAAGACTGTTCTTGACAAAAATCTAGTTTAAGCAGAAAGTGTTGTCCCTGATTAGCCTGTGCAGACTGCAGGGATGACACTTTATGCACATGATTTAAACCCCCTGATTAGCCTGTGCAGACTGCAGGGACGACACTTTATGCACATGATTTAAACTCCTTGATTAGCCTGTGCAGACTGCAGGGACGACACTTTATGCACATGATTTAAACTCCCTGATTAGCCTGTGCAGACTGCAGGGACGACACTTTATGCACATGATTTAAACCCCCTGATTAGCTTGTGCAGACTGCAGGGACGACACTTTATGCACATGATTACAACTCCCTGATTAGCTTGTGCAGACTGCAGGGACGACACTTTATGCACATGATTACAACTCCCTGATTAGCTTGTGCAGACTGCAGGGACGACACTTTATGCACATGATTTAAACCCTCTTTTTACAGAGCAAAGCTCATTTTCATCAAGGAAAATACCTGGTAGTCGCAGCATGACTCTGTGTCCTGATCACCATGATATATTTCTTATAGCTTACCAACAATAATCTGCAAAACTATAACCATAAACTACACGTGCTCTGGTTCCCAAGTGCAGTCTGTGGCCTCTTTTTATGGATAATTTGTTTGAAAGAACATTTGCAATTTTTGTACAATAAATAGCATCATCATGTAATGACTGTATTTGCCTAGATACAGGTGAGAACATGTTTCAATTGTAAATAAACAATCAGGATGTTTGAAGTTAATTTTTAAGTCTATTTAATTGTCACACATGTGCAAAAAGTGCCAAGCATTTTAAGTATCGGCCATTTGATTTCATCTTTTCATTCTTGTTTTTACATGTTACTATGTATATATCTTGTTTAGGTTGTTTTAACATGTACTGCAATATGGATACTATGTTAAGAATAACTCCATTTAAAGCTTGTGATATGCTTATATTTCTAATAAAATAAAAATACCAATAAATAAATTTGCTGTGTAAGTCTTGTCACATAACAAATATCATCCATCTGCATGTTATTTGCTGTACATAAACTAGAGCTTTGTCACAGGCGTGGCGTATACCCCCACTTGCTGCATTGACACAGCCTATTTTGCATGCTGTCTTCACAAAACAAGAGAATCTAATTTATGGCGATTTTAAAGAATCATTATGCCATTATTATTTATGGCCATTATCCTTTGCACTCTTGAATTCTTAAGCATGACATGGCGTCCAATGACTGTGAACAAAATTAATGTACAGAGTCATTTTAAAATCTCACAATGAATGACATAGTTATGGCCTGGACAAGCTCATTTATGGCCATTTTTCACTTTTGAACTCACAGTGTGACCTTGACCTTGGAGATATCGACGTAATTCTTTCGTGCGACACACCGTCCAATGATGGTGAACAAATGTGCCAAATGATTTTAAAATCTCACAATGAACAACATAGCTATGGCCCAGACAAGCTCATTTATGGCCATTTTTGGATCTTTGAACTCAAAGTGTGACCTTGACCTTGGAGATATCGACCTAATTTTTTTCGTGTGACACACCACCCAATGATGGTTAACAAATTTGCCTAATGATTTTAAAATCTCACAATAAATGATAAATTTATGGCCCGGACAAGCATTTGACCTTTGAACTGCAAGTTTGACCTTGACCTTGGAGATATCGACATGATTTTTTCACACGACACACCGTCCCATGATGATGAACAAATGTACCAAGTTATTTTAAAATCTAACAATAAATGACATAGTTATGGTCTGGACAAACTTTCGGTTTAAAACACTAAGTGACCCCGTGACCTAGTTTTTGACCCTGCATGACCCATATTCAAACTTGACCTATACATCATCTAGATACAACTTGTGACCAAGTTTGGTGAAGATCGGATGAAATTTCGGGACAGACCGACCGACAAAGTGACTCCTATATAGCCCCCATTACCAATGGTAATGGGGGTATAATTAAAGTGATATTATGGGCATTTTTAGCTCATCTATTTTTTGAAAAAAAATTATGAGCTATTGTCATCACCTTGGCGTCGGTGTCGGCGTCCAGTTTATTGTGTTTAGGTCCACTTTTCTCATAAAGTATCAATGCTATTGCATTCAAACTTGGTACACTTACTTACTATCATGAGGGGACTGGGCAGGCAAAGTTAGATAACTGGCTTGCATTTTGACAGAATTATGTGCCCTTTTTATACTTAGAAAATTGAAAATTTTGGTTAGTTAAGTTTTGTGTTTAGGTCCATTTCATTCCTTAAGTATCAAAGCTATTGCTTTCATACTTTCAACACTTACTAACTATCATAAGGGGACTGTGCAGGCAAAGTTATGTAACTCTGACAGGAATTTGGACAGAATTATGTGCCCTTTTTATACTTAGAAAATTTGGTTAAGTTTTGTGTTTTGGTCCACTTTACCCCTAAAGTATCATAGATATTGCTTTCATACTTGGAACACTCGCCAACTATCATAACGGGACAGTAAAGGACAAGTTGCATAACTCTGGTTGTCATTTTTACGGAATTATGGCCCTTTTTTTACTTAGTTACTTTGAATATATGGTTACATTTTGTGTTTAGATCCACTTTACTTCTAAAGTATCAAGGCTATTGCTTTTAAATTTCAAATACTTTCATGCTATCATGAGGGGACTGTACCTGGCAAGTTGAATTTTACCTTGACCTTTGAATGACCTTGACTCTCAAGGTCAAACTATTAAATTTTGCTAAAATTGCCATAACTTCTTTATTTATGATTAGATTCGATTGATACTTTGACAAAACAACGCTTACCTGACATACCACAATAGACTCCACCCAAACCATCCCCCATGCCCCCGAATCCCCCCTCAACCCCCCCATTATTAAAAAAAAAATTAATTAAAGAATATCTAATATATGACCACCACACCCTCATACTATACCCCCCCCCAAAAAAATAATTTTTATGCCCCCGGTAGGGTGGTATATAGCAGTTGAACTGTCCGTCAGTATGTCTGTCCGTCCGAAAAAAACTTTGACATTGGCCATAACTTTTTCACTTTTGAAGATAGCAACTTGATATATGGCATGCATGTGTATTTCATGGAGCTGCACATTTTGAGTGGTGAAAGGTCAAGGTCATCCTTCAAGGTCAAATGTCAAATTTATGGTGTCTGTCTGTCCAAAAACTTTAACATTGGCCATAACTTTTTCAATATTGAAGATAGCAACTTGATATTTGGCATGCATGTGTATCTCATGGAGCTGAACATTTTGAGTGGTGAAAGGTGAAGGTCATCCTTCAAGGTCAAATATATGGTGTCTGACCGTCCAAAAACTTAAACATTGGCCATAACTTTTTTAATATTGAAGATAGCAGCTTGATATTTGGCATGCATGTGTATCTCATGAAGCTCCACATTTTGAGTGGTGGAAGTTCAATGTCAAGGTCATCCTTCAAGGTAAAAAAATATATAAAAATTTCAAAGTGGCATTCTCATGAAGCTGCACATTTTGAGTGGTGGAAGTTCTAGGTCAAGATCATCCTTCAAGATCAAGGTCATCCTTCAAGGTCAAAGGTCAATTTTTTTTTTATTTCAAAGCTGCGTTCTCATAAAGCTGCACATTTTGAGTGGTGGAAGTTCAAGGTCAAGGTCATTCTTCAAGGTCAAGGTCATCCTTTAAGGTCAAAGGTCAAAAAATTTATTTCAAAGCGGCGTTATCATGAAGCTACACATTTTGAGTGGTGGAAGTTCACGGTCAAGGTCAGCCTTCAAGGTCAAGGTCATCCTTCAAGGTCAAAGGTGAAAAAAAATAAAATCAAAGCGGCGTTATCATGAAGCTGCACATTTTGAGTGGTGGAAGTTAAAGGTCAAGGTCATCCTTCAAGGTCAAATAATTTTTTTTTTAATTTCAAAGCGGCGTTTTCATGAAGCTGCACATTTTGAGTGGTGGAAGTTCAAGGTCATCCCTCAAGGTCAAGGTCATCCTTCAAGGACAAGGGTTAAAAAAAATAATTTCAAAGGAGCGTTCTCATGAAGCTGCACATTTTTAGTGGTGGAAGTTCAAGGCCAAGGTCATTCTTCAAGGTCAAGGTCATTCTTCAAGGTCAAAGGTAAAAAAATAAATAATTAAAAGCGGCATTATCAATAAGCTGCACATTTTGAGTGGTGGAAGTTAAAGGTCAAGGTCATCCTTCAAGGTAAAAAAAAATTACAACATTTCAAAGCGTCGTTCTCATGAAGCTGCACATTTTGAGTGGTGGAAGTTCAAGGTCAATGTCATTCTTCAAGTTCAAGGTCACCCATCAAGGTAAAAGGTAAAAAAAAATAATTTCAAAGCAGCGTTATTATGAAGCTATACATTTTTAGTAGTGAAAGTTCAAGGTCAAGGTCATCCTTCAAGGTCAAGGTCATCCTTCAAGGTCAAAGGTAAAAAATAAAATAATTTTCAAGAGGCGTTATCATGAAGCTGCACATTTTGAGTGGTGGAAGTTAAAGGTCAAGGTCATCCTTCAAGGTAAAAAAAAATATATATAAATTCAAAGCGGCGTTCTCATGAAGCTGCACATTTTGAGTGGTGGAAGTTCAAGGTCAAGGTCATCCTTCAAGGTCAAGGTCATCCTTTAAGTTCAAAGGTCTAAAAAAATATTCAAAACGACGTTCTCATGAAGCTGCACATTTTGAGTGGTGGAAGTTCAAGATCAAGGTTATCCTTCAAGGTCAAGGTCATCCTTCAAGGTCAAAGGTCAAAAAAATAATATTTCAAAGAGGCGTTCTCATAAAGCTGCACATTTTGAGTGGTTGAAGTTCAAGGTCAAGGTCATCCTTCAAAGTCAAAGGTAAAAAATAAAAAAAAATAATTTCAAAGCGGCGCAATAGAGGGCATTGTGTTTCTGACAAACACATCTCTTGTTTTTTTTCAAACATGGTTAAAAACACAAATATTTATTTTTATTATTTTATTTTTGAAATACCGTCCAACCATCCAACCCAAGAATCCCCCCCCCCCAAAACAAATATTTTTTTTCTTGCATTTTTTTTGGCATTCTTGGAAGATAATGTAATAAATAACCACACCCCACACTATACACCCCTCTCCACTCCACCCCTTCCTCCTTTGTGATTGAAATTGAGATAGGTCCCTACACCTTTAAAAAGAAAAATAGATGAGCGGTCTGCACCCGCAAGGCGGTGCTCTTGTTCATTGTTGAATTGATCTGAAAAGAATTAACAGGTCAAAATAGTTAGTTAAAATGTGGTTACTGACCAATTATCTGCCACTCTTCTTGCTCCCAGTTGTTTATAAAAATAGATTTTATATTCAATATTTTACGTGACCGGTGAGTCCTGTAAGCCGAAATGATAGGTAAAAAAAAATTGTGTCTTTGTGTCGTATGAAAGAATTTGCACTAAAACTAAATTTAGTATCACATCGTACATGCATGATCAGTTGTCAAACGAAAGTACGGTTGATATTCAAAATGCATTATTTTTCTCTTTCCGGGATATTGTTTTAGTATGTTGATGCTGCATTAACAAATATTAGTGTATATGAAGTGAAAACACCAAAAATAAACAACGATTGCGATAGACACCTATTAACTGTGAGATGCCCATAATATCACTTTAAGCTGTCATCACTTATTATTATATCTGTCACAACAAAGTAGAGAGTATACTGAATTCACCATGGACTTCTATTTTTGGGTTCTAATTTGCATATGTTTTTCAATATAAACATTTAGAACTTGCATGAAACCTTATTTGTCACATTGGTACAAAAAGGTACCATGTGCCATCTTATTTCAATATCACATGGTACCTTTTTGCACCAATGGGTTGTTATGATGCGACACTGTGCATGTGCAATTTTAGAATTCTAAGTCAAGAAGGCTAACATTATGCCCTTGTTGCAACTTAGAATTTCTGTAAGATGGTTATAACAACTTGCTACATATATTACTACAAGCGGTGTCAGGAGTGACAATCGTAGTTCCCTGATAACTGAAGTTAAATTGACTTCAACAAACACATCCTTGTAAAACCAAATGTTATAAGGGCCATCTCTCCTGAGTATGCAAATTATACTTGATTGTATACGTACATTTGCTGGCTTCTTTTTTACCCTTATTTTAAATATATAAAATTATCTTAAAATGTATGAATGAACTTTGATAAATGGCATCACCCTGACAAAATTAAACAAACAAAAACGAGATGATGCATTCAATGAATGCATAAGCCCTCCCCTGGAAGCCTCGTCAATATTGATTCATTAGCCCAATCGAATAAGGCTAGGTCAAAAAGTATGTCAATGTCAAAATGAGACCAGGTGCTGAGTGCTGAACTGAACTATCAAAGCGTTTTAGTTAAAAGTATTGATTTGAAGCAAACAGGCATATTTAGGTTAACGAAGGGTTTTGATCTGAATTGGTAAATTTAGTTTGACCACGAATTGTGACCTTATTCCATACGTAGTAGGTCAATATCAAGGTCATATTGAGGTCCATTCGCGCAACAGAGTTGAAAAACACCATCCATACATGTACAAGTATCAAAGATTTTAGCAAGTTGTATTGATGCAAGAAGACACACGTCACTTTGAGTTAGCTAAGAGTTTGGACTTTCTAAGTAAGTCTGAGTCAGAAAGTAGATAAATTTCCAGGTAAAAGTGAGGTCAGGTGATGTGGTTGTTTTGATAGTGTTAAAAAAGTAGGAAGCATTATTGATGTTGGACAAAACATGTCATTTGTGGTTAACTTCATACAGATGAATAGACTGATATACAAACAGACAGGCCAATTGCTATACTGCTCTTGGATAGCCAGGGGAAAAAACACCAACAACTTGGTCAATGTTTAAGACTTTACTTTCCATAACATTAGTTTAAAAAACACATTATACACATGTTCACAATCACAAATTTATTCACGCATGTTAGGTCAACTAATCTATATTTTGTTACTTTCACAAAATTTTCTAATAAATAAATGCAACTGACTTAGCAAGCATGCTCGCAAAATATCAGTTTAAATCAAGTTAGACAGCAACGTGACAGAATAAATTATAAAAATTAATGATTTTTTAATCTGCTTATTTTTCTTTCAAATTATCCTCAGTCTGCAATTACAAATTGTATTGTTGTTGAAGTTGTGATCAGTTTACACAAATACAGTCGAGTGCTGATGACACAAGGTCACAGGGAAAAGCAAAAAAACACTCCCATACTTTGAGCCATCAAAACTTCAAGTCCATCAGATTTCAAAAATACCTATTTTTTAAATGTACTGGAAGTTAATGTATAGGAAGTTATCTGTATGTATCAGTAACTTACCCCTAATTTGAATCTATTGTCTGCACAAACTGCGTACCCATCCTGCACACACTTACATCAACTCAAGAAACCCCATAATGTCAGCCTCATTTCAGAAAAGTATCACAAATCAAGAATCCATTTTCGAAGAGTTCGAGCTCTTTGACGTGTTTGGGATGCTCGAGTCAACAGGAGCCCCACTACTGAGACTGTTGATGAGAGCCGCTATCTGGCGATGTTTGGCCACCTCGGACCTAAGCTCCTTTATCTCCACCTCGTAGTTGGAGATCTTGGCCTCGTTCTGACTGCAGGCAAACTCCAGCTGTGATACCTGCAAATGAAATAACAAATTTATTAACATTCTGATGTTGTTTTTGTAGTAAAGGTAGTGTGAAGAACCTATTTTCCAATGGTGACTGTTTGTTTGCTACATTTTGCATTCAGACACATTTTCCAAAAATAATTTAATCATAACATTCATGAAAGTGTCTGCCTCAGAGAGCACTATAAAATAGTGTTTTTCAATCCAGATTCATATTAAAATGAAAAATGCCTTCAAGTTTGAATGCTGTACATTGAAAACCATAGGAGAATGTCTACCGAACGTTTGTGTTTACAGGCAGACAGATGTCCATGATGATTCCAGTATATCCTTCTTCACTTTGTAACAAGGGATATAATTGAGTCGCATTCTGAGAAAACTGGGCTTCATGGATGTAAAGTATTATCCCAGATTAGCCTGTGAAGTCTACACAGGCTAATCAGAGAAGGCACTATGGGCTTTTATGGTATCCTCTGTTTTAAGGATGTCTTTTTTTTATAACAAAAATCGACTTTAGGCCAAAAGTGTTGTCCCTGATGAGCCTGTTCAGACTGCACAGGCTAATCTGCGACAACCCTCACATGTATTAAGCCTCGTCTTCCCAGAACAAAGCTCAACTGCAACCTGACTGAATCCCATTCACCTGCTCTAGCAGCTGTTTTTTCTTGGCCTCAGACGAGGACAGGTTGCCCCTGAGTTTCTCTATGCTCATGTCCATCGTCTCCCTCTCCTCCTCTGAACGCTTGTACTCGTACTCCCACTTCAGGGCCGCCTTCTTAGAGTCTGTGAGCAACAGTGGGATATTGTGATCACTATAAGTACTTGTGGGCAAACATTAGGATTATCAGGATCACTAATAACTTTTTACCGCAGAGATATCATTTTGACTCTTTGGTAGTCTCTTAGGAAATCAAATTAAATTAAAGATCTTTCTTGAAAGATTCATCTTTTTGAGAGGCTTCATTTCAAACCGTTAGATACTGATGAGTAGCAAATAGCATAAAACATGAACAGAGTGCTAGTTACTTGTGAGCAGGATAGGGGTAATGAAGCAGCTATATTTTTAATTGTAGATATTGAGTTACCATATTCACGTGGTTGTATGATTTTAAGGTTGACAATTTGCTTACAATTTTATTCAAAAGTACGTGACCCATTTATATTAAGCGAGTCCTTAATTAAACTGTTTTTCTATCCAGTGACAAAACAGGATGTTTAGACATTACAATGATTTAAACCACATATCATCTACATTTCTTCAAAATACAGACATATTTATAAAGCGATTCATATTCCCTATTTGCACACAGATAATTTGCAAGTAATAATGAAAGAATTCCAATCATTTAAAAAAAAAAATCAGAAAATCCAGAACCAGTTCTAGAGATTTTTTTTTTGAATGTATAAAACTAACTGGGGATCAAATAATGGCAAAGTGTACTCCATAGCCACTACTGTCTACACTATCACAGCCTCTAAAATAAATAGTTTTCTCTACATTACACAAGTGTGCACTAAGACTGCTGCCTCACCCTCCAGTTTAGCCTCTGCAGCTTTGAGCTGCGTGGAGACCTTTCTCCTCTCCTCCTGAAGGGCCGTCAGTTGCTCCATGGCTCTGGAGAGAAAGAGAAGTCCATGAGAGCAAAGGGAAAGGCTTTAGATCACAAACAGTACATCATGTAACATGGTGCTGTTAACCCTTTACCATTTAGATATGTATTTTGATGCATTTGTAGTCCAATAGAAAGTTAAATTTAATTAAAGACCTTTCTTACTAGATTCAAGATTTCAAGGCTTCATTTCAAACCCTTAGATACTGATGAGCAGCAAACAGCATAAAATCTGAACAGACTGCGAGTAACTGGTTCATCCTGTTTGCACGTAGCCATTTTCACTTTGCATTCTGAGTGACAAAGGATTAAAAAAGGGCAAGGTAGAAAGCCAGACAGGTCTGGTAACTTGTCTAATAATCAGGTAATTCTATGTCATTATATAGTCTAATATTTGTACATAATGTTTTTTAATGTAATCTTTTCATTAGCCATTTTATTTTTGTCAACCAATGTATTGAGAAAAAAATCCACTACCCAAGACCCTGCACTTTTTCCTTTCTCTACAAAGCATGATGAAAATATGAAACAAGAGCTGAGTTTGTGAAACACAATGCCCCCTATTGCGCCGCTTTGAAGCCATATATTTGACATTGACAGATGACCTTGACCTTTCACCCCTTAAAATTTGCAGCTCCATGAGATACACATGCATGCCACATATCAAGTTGCTATCTTCAATATTGCAAAAGTTATGATCAAGGTTAAGTTTTTGGACAGACACACACAATGACAGACAAACAGACAAAAAGACAGGCCAAAAACAATATACCCCCGATCATTTGATCTGGGGGCATACAAAGTATAATGTATTGTACACATAATGTTCAAATACTGTGAAACCAATATAATTTGCAAGAAGCAATTAAGGAATTCCAATTATTTCGAAAGAAACAAGATGTGTTTGTGAAACACTATGTCCCCGTATATGACGTTTGACCTTGAAGGATGACCTTGACCCTTCACCACTCAAAATGTGCAGCTCCATGAGATACACATGCATGTCAAATATAAAATTGCTAGCTTCAATATTGCAGAAGTGACATTACATGAGCAATTTTGACCCATATATTTGACCTTGAAGGATGACCTTGACCTTTCACCACTCAAAATGTGCAGCTCCATGAGATACACATGCATGCCAAATATCAAGTTGCTATCTTCAATATTGCAAAAGTACTCATAAAATGAGCGATTTCGGCCACATATATGACCTTGAAGGATGACCTTGACCTTTCACCACTCAAAATGTGCAGCTCCATGAGATACACATGCATGCCAAATATCAAGTTGCTATCTTGAATATTGAAATATTGCAAAAGTGTACATTAAATGAGCGATTTTGACCCATATATTTGACCTTTGACCTTGAAGGATGACCTTGACCTTTCACCACTCAAAATGTGCAGCTCCATGAGATACATATGCATGCCAAATATCAAGTTGCTATCTTCAATATTGCAAAAGTTATTGCAAATGTTAAAGTTGGCGCAAACCAACAGACCAACCAACCAACAGACCAACAGACAGGGCAAAAACAATATGTCCCCCACTACTATAGTGGGGGACATAAAAACGTCCAACAAACATTCAAGTCCAAAGTCTCATATCAGACAAAGTCTTGAATTTATAAATCCACAAAATTTCATGTCAACAAAAGTTAAATTTGTATTGACTATTTAAACTTGTTACTTGCTTTTTTTTACACACAAAGCAAAACAATTTCTCTAAAAGACAGCAGAGTAAAATAATGTTCTTATTCAGAGTAAAATAATGTTCTTATTTTAATTCCACTTTTTTTGTCAGATCATTAAAGAATAAAGTAATATTGCCTTTGTATTGTTTATGAGCCTTGTCAAAAGTAAACCATGGACTTATTATTTTCCTATCAAGCAGATATCAGGGTTTTTTATATGATTTTGGGGAAAGGGCCTGGCCTTTTTTGAGGGGAAAAAAATCACGCGAAACGCCGGATTTGGGGGAAAATAAGGAAAGTCTTAAATAATCAATTCAACATATTTTGCTGTTTTTAAAACAAAATCAAGGCAACAGATAATTTAATTTATTTATATTTTATGTTATATTTTCTACACTGGATCAGGTTAACTTATGTATTTAAAGTTAAAAAAAAAAAAATGAAGTCTGGGGGAAAATTTACCTGCTGAGGGGAAAAAAAATCTGAGGGGAAAGGGCCGATTTTCGGCGGGTCCCAAAGAAGGAAAAAAAGCCCTGGATATAACAGATAGATGAATTTTCCCCAGATATAATTCAATCCAAAGCTTGAAGCTTTCTATTCCACATGTACCTGTCACATTACAGTGTGAGGTTGGTACCAATGGTTTAGCCAGTAAGAGTTCACACATTCACAATCCACCACCTCCACTCCAGCCCCTCCAACAAAAGTGTCAAACTGCTGTTTGAAGATGGCGTTGCTCTTACCTTGTACCAAATACTCATATTTCATTTGTAAAGCCAGTTCACAAAAAGCGCAAACACAGCACCCCTAACTTACAAGTTACAGGTCATACTGTTTTTTTTTTCACCCCCACCCTTTCACACATGCATCTTACGTGCCATTCTGAAGCCCACCCCCACACGCGCCAAATTGTTAATTGTTCGGGCCCCTTCCTCACACACTTACGTGTCATACTGCTGTTTGAGGTTTGTGTTGTGTTTCTGCAGCATCTCGTGCATCTCTGACAGGGTCTGGTGCTCCTGTCGTGTCGTCTGGTGTGACTTCTGTAGACTCTCAAAACTGAAACAACAATGCAATGCCATTAAATCCCATTATTATCCAAACATTTATTGACCTTTTTTTCAATTTCACAACGTAGCTACAAATTCATATTAGCAACAATAAAATAAATAAATAAAAATTAACTTTACTTATTGAATTTAATTGGTATAAAAAGCCAAATCAAACCTTCATTTGTTTTCCATGTAAGGAATGAAGTTTTGTGCCCACTTAGCTTAAATATTAAATGCAGTACGGACTGTTTTGTTTCTCAATTTTATAAGCTCTCAAAACTTTATTTTAGCAATGCAAACCTATGTATGCTTGCTTAACTAAGTTTCTAAGTGACTTGGTTTGTTGTATAGCAAATCTGTGTTTGTTATTCATCAAATAATTGTTCTTGCAAAAATATTATTTCACTGCTGACCTTAATTTCAAATGGGATAGTGCTCTGACTGTGAAACTTTTACCAATACTTCTTTAGCAAGGTCTTTTTTTTTAATTTGTTTTTCCGTAAACTATAAACATTACATTTAAATCCCTATCTCTACGGTCAACAATTGATAATGGTTTGTAGATGGAAATGCATGGAAAGGTTGCCATCAACAGGTGGAAACGGTGTTCGCTTATTGATCACAACAACTCAGGTTTGACACCCATTCTGAGAGTTCTAAATATCTGTTGAGACACCAAGTACATGTTTAATCCAGGAATAAACTTAGGTGTCTTAAAAATACCAAAGATTTCAAAGCCATGAAGCTTAAATTAAAGGTTCAAACAAGAGCTATAACAAGGTACAAAATTGTCACAAAACCAGGTTTTCATTGTGAAAAAAAGTCTGATAAAGGGAGAAAACTTGAACTGAACTTTTGAAATGAACAAACAAAATTAACCCCCTTTGTAAGTTTGTTTCAAAATAAATCTATTTTAAGTCATGGCGACCTTGACATTGGAGATATTGACATGATTCAAATGTGCCAAATGATTTTAAAATCTCACAATGAATGACATAGTTATGGACTGGACAAGCACATTTATGGCCTTTTTTGACCTTTGAACTCAAAGTGTGACCCTGACCTTGGAGATATCCACGTAATTCTTTCGCGCGAAACACTGTCTAATGATGGTGAACAAATGTGCCAAATGATTTTAAAATCTTACAATGAACAACAAAGTTATGGCCTGGACAAGCTTGTTCCGCCAGCCCGCCGACATTCGCCAATCTAATGACCAGTTTTTTCCTTCGGAAAACCTGGTTAAAAAGCAATATAAGCCGATTTACCTTGCTGTCAGTTCTGTGTGGGCTGCTGTCAACTGTTGGTGCATCTGGGCAACTTGACGCAGTCTGAAATGCATGCAGGTCTAGGGAGGTACTGGATGTGATAATTTTTTAATCATATACACATCAACTGTTAGTCAGGACCTTTCATTTTGAAGAGTTGAACTGATACATATGAGTTAATGTGTCAAAAATATAATTGTAAAATTTGCAATTAACAGCTTTTCACAGCACTGATAAATACGACCATACACCACATGTCGTAATATGGAGGGGTATAATTATTATCTAGCAGGTTCGCACAATAAATAATCAAACTGTCACAGTTGAATGTCCTTCATGTTTAGATGAGTGTAAAGAAAGGAATTCTAGCTGTAATGAGTTTTGGCAGAATAATGGACCATTGTCCATTTTTCTACTATGGAATATATATGGAATGTAGTCCTAAAATTGTGTGTTTTCAATTCCGCTTAAACTCCTGGTTAGATCTCTCTCAATCTGTCACAGTTGAATGGCCTTGTGTTTATGATTGTAAAGCAAGGAATTTTGGCTTATTCATGATTCATGGCCCTTTTTATTTTGTGTAGAACATATTGTAGATTTGTCTATTCCAAACATGTGTCATGGCAGCATCAGTGTCTCAGAGACAGTTCTTCCTATCATATGACACCAAACATTCAAAACTTAATGCAAATGCATTAGGGAATTGGGAACCACATTTTTATTGACAACATATTACTGTTAAGCTCTGAATGTGCAAAGTAGTTGCATTCAGGCATGCCTGTAAAGTAGTTGTATTCAGGCATGCCTGTAAAGTAGTTGTATTCAGGCATGCCTGTAAAGTAGTTGTATTCAGGCATGCCTGTAAAGTAGTTGTATTCAGGCATGCCTGTAAAGTAGTTGTATTCAGGCATGCCTGTAAAGTAGTTGTATTCAGGCATGCCTGTAAAGTAGTTGTATTCAGGCATGCCTGTAAAGTAGTTGTATTCAGGCATGCCTGTAAAGTAGTTGTATTCAGGCATGCCTGTAAAGTAGTTGTATTCAGGCATGCCTGTAAAGTAGTTGTATTTAGTGGAAACTAAATACAGGCTATCATCCGGAAGAAATGGTGTGTATACAATTAACTTGTATCACACAAAATGTTCGTGTCTGGTTAATGGGAAAATGGTGAATCAGTTTGCGGAAAGTGACTTATTAGAAATCATACAACTCACTTCAAATAAATTAATATCAGAAAACTTGACTGTCGATGAAGTGAATGCAAAATTTCAAGAAATTCTTCAGGAATGCATGCTAGTGTTAACAAATAAACAAACTGAAGAAAAAGATGTATGTTGTTTGAGACCGGAAATAAATGATTTCAATTTCATGGTAAATACCAAGCAACCTGAAAATTTTGAATTGGTGTTAAAAGTTCATCACGTGAAAATTGACGCAAGTACTCAAACGGAGAGCACCGGGATTGAATTTGATTTTGAAACACTTTTTTGTTTGATTCAAACAATTCAAAAGTCTGTAAGTGATATGCAGAAAAGATGTATGTGAGCACATCTTAAACACCAATCGCGGATTCAATGAGATGAAAGACATTATCCATAGTGTAAAAGTAAATAGTACAACGAATTCCCGAGGTACGGACGACAAATGCGATTGTTTACAGGAAAACGTTCAAGACCTGAAGCAAACACTCGACCAATTAAATATATCTGTACAGAAAAAATTTCAATCGCTAGGAGATATACTTAAGGCAAACTCCATACCAAGTGTTCTTTCCAAAGGTTATATGAATGGCTCTGTAGAAGCAACAAGTAAACGGATGTTCGATGATCCCGTTGAAAATGACACATTACTAGAAACCGAACAAGTGACACTTGAGCCTAGCCCACAAGCAATCTCCGATATACAAGAAAGTACTGTGCATTTTGAAGTAGAAACCAATAAAGGCGAGCATAAATCGAACATTACGCCACAAACGTCGAAGACGTTACTGATTGGAGATTCAATTTTGAGAGGATTATGCGAATCTGTGGACATATGCACTTTGCCGGGGAACACAATGCTGAATATCTGTGAAAAGCTGCGAAAAATGAATATCTCTGACTTATCAAAAATAATAATATTTGCTGGTGGGAATGATGTCTCGAATGGCCAGCCAATTTCGATAATCAAAGATGTAATCTTGCAGACTTCGCAATGCATTCAAGATCAAACAAATTGTGAAATATTTATTTGTAAAATAAGTCCTCGACGTGATGTTGATGTACGCGATTTCAACTCAATGATAGAAGATGTATCAAGCGAACTTCCGGTAAAGCTGATCGATTGTTATAATTGTTTTGTGTACGGAAACGGACAATTGGCGAATCGACTATTCAGACCTGATGGAATTCACCCAAGTAATTATGGATCAAGTTCACTTGTGGCAGCAATCAATGAAGTAGTGCATATAACTAAGAAAAGAATGCAGCAGCAACAACAACAACATCGTCAACTTGATCAAAATCAGCGGAGGCGTACTTCTAACGGTGACTTCAAAAACGGGCATCGTGAATACCGGAGCGCTAAACCGAACTTCCAGTACGGGCTTCATGGCTTTAGGAACGGGCATCGTGACTTCCGGAACGGTTATCATGACTTCCGGAAAGGGCATCATGACTTCCGTAATGGGCACCATAACTTCTTCAGGCAGCATGATCTAAGGAACGCACACCAGGACACCCGGAGTGAATATCAGGATTGTCATAATGAAAATCGTGACTTCCGGTACGTTCGTCGACACGTCAATCATGAAAACAGTCGACACTGCATGAACTGTGGACGTCAAAATCATGTTACACGTGACTGCAGACTACCCAAAAGACAATAGGTTACTGATGACAGACGTACTACATCGTTATATAGCACAAATAAATTTGACATTCTTTCCTCGGTATGTAACCAATGTGACTCGCACAAATGTAAGTGTAGTTTAATTATTGCTAATGATGATACAAATCAACATAAACCACATTGCTTAAGATTGAATAATGTTAAATGTAGCACAATAAATAATTTAGACACTGATATATCATCCCTGGATAGTAACGTTCTTATGGAATCTCACATACAATCTACTTTAAAATGTAACATAAATAATGATTATTATATTCCATTTACATATAAAGGTTTGCATATTATGCATTTGAATATCCAACATTTATTGCCTAAATTGGATGAAATTCGTTTTTACTTACACGAAAATAGTTCTTTAGATATAGTAGGCTTTTGTGAAACACTTTTAAATGATAAAACGGAGATTAATACAATATCCATTTCCGGTTACAGCATTGTAAGACGTGATAGGGCTATTTCTGCTGGAGGCGGTATAATAGTTTATATAAAAGATAGCATCTCTTTTGTACGTAGACATGATTTAGAAAGTGACGATATTTAATCTATTTGGCTACAAATCAACATTGTTAAGTACAAACCTTATCTAATTAACTTTGTTTATCGCCCACCAAATAGCCCTCAATCTTGGATTGACTCATTTGAATTACAGATAAATAAGGCAGACATGGAAGATTGTAATATGTATTCAACCGGGGATTTTAATTTTCACTGTTTAAGCCAAAACATATTTAACAATAAGAAATGGGAAAAACTTATCACTGATTTTAATTTAAAACAACACGTGTCTTTTCCAACAAGGGTTACGGAACGTTCATCATCAATATTAGACCATTTGTATTCAAAATATGACAACATTTCTGAGGTAATCATACCAAAAATAGGCATAAGTGACCATTACCCAGTAGTTTTTACATTAAGCGTCAAAGGTAAAATTGTTAAAACAGATGATCATAAAATTATTAAGTACAGATGTTTTAACAAATTTAATGAAATCAATTTTCAAAATGACTTAGCAAATGCTAATTTTGATATGGTTGAAACAATAGAGGATGCTAATGAGGCATTTGAAGTATTTTATAACATATTAAACTCAGTCCTTAATAAGAATGCCCCTATCAAATATAAAAAAGTGAAGAGATTACAACAACCCGGTTGGTACAACGAAAACGTAAAACAAGCAAGGTCTTTAAGGGATAAATATAAACGTGAATCTAATTGGCCACAATATAAGTTGTGGCGTAATAAATGTAACAGTGCAATCAAAATGGCAAAAAAAGAATATTTTTCGAATGCGGTACAAAACAAAACAAGTGCGAAATCGCTCTGGAAAACTATTAAATTAGCATCAAATGAACACACAGAATCCTCTATTTTGCCAAATGTAATAAGGAAGGATGATCAGATAATATCTGGTAAAACAAATGTAGCTAATGCACTTAATGACCACTTTGTTGACATCTCGAAACTTATTAAAAAGACTAAATTTGCTGAACACGATTTCCACTCATTGAAAACATATCTTGATGCTAAGCTAGAATCTAAGCATTTCTCTGTTCAGTTTATTACTACATCAGAAGTTAGTACTTTAATTAATCAACTTCATTCAAACAAATCTGCTGGGGCTGATGGTATAGGGCCCAGCATTATTAAACTTTGCAAAGAATTCATTATACAACCAATCACTGCTCTTATAAATAACTGTATATCACATGGAACCTTTCCAGACATGCTTAAAATTGCAAACGTAATACCTTTATACAAGGGTGGATCAGTAGAAGATCCCAATAATTATAGACCAATATCAATTTTACCTACTATATCTAAAATATTTGAAAAGCATATAGCTAAACAATTGCATATATATCTAGAATCTACAGGTCTATTAAACAAAACTCAGTCGGGTTTTTCGCAAATATCATATCAATATCAAATATCAATGTCAAACAGCATTGATTAATATAGTTGATTCATGGCTTAAACAAATTGATAATGCAAATCTGGTAGGTATAATTTTCTTTGATTTTAAAAAAGCATTTGATCTTGTGGACCATAGGGTTCTTTTACACAAATTAAAACTTTATCATTTTAATGATAGGTCATGCGACCTATTTTCTTCATATCTCCGCAATCGATTTCAGTTTATCAAAGCAGAAAACACTACCTCTACTTGTAAAAGCATCATTGCTGGTGTTCCCCAAGGATCTATTTTAGGACCTCTTCTATTTCTTATTTACGTTAATGATCATTCGCTAGATCTTACATGTGATTCTGCAATGTATGCTGATGATACAACATTGCACACTGTGGGAACAAATATTCAAACACTTCAAAAAAAGCTACAAACAAATCTTTCAATTGTAAATAATTGGTGCCAAACTAATAACATGATTATTAATCCACTAAAAACCACTTGTATGGTATTAGGGTCAAAACGGAAAGCTCAAAATATAACAAATCTAAAACTTAAAATTTCAGATACGGTGATCAAAACAGTAAATTGTCAAAAACTTCTTGGCCTTTATATTGACAATACTCTATCTTGGAAACTACACATTAACAGCGTTTGTTCAAAAATGTCATCACGAATGTTTCTTTTGCAAAAAATAAAACCAACTCTTACCCTTGAAATGCGTAAGCTCTTCTATAATGGTTATATCTCACCTATATCCGACTACGCATGCGTTACCTGGAGTTCAGCGGCCAAAACGGAAATTAATAGAATAGTCAAAATACAAAAGCGTTGTGGTGCACATATTTTAAATAAAAAGTACAACACTAATTCAAAAACACTATTTAAAGATCTAAAATGGTTGACTTTCGAACAGCGTAATCACTATTTCACGTCAGTTATTGTATTTAAAGCATTTCACAATCAAACCCCAACATACATACGTGACCTTTTGACACCTTCACAAAATAATCACTATAACTTGCGATCTTGCGAAAAGGGGGATTTAAAGCTAGTGCGAATACCCAAAACAAACTATTTCAAACAATCGTTTGAATTTTCTAGCAAAACAATTTGGAATTCGTTACCCCAATATATACGTCAAACAAACAATTTTATTACATTTAAGAAAAAATTAAAAGCTTATCTCTCTTCCACACTTTATGAAATAAACTGAACATGCTACATGATGTTTTAGTAAATAACATTAGTTTAATGTTTAAATACTGTTCTTGCATAGATGGTTATTGTAGTTTTATGTCTGTCATTTGTTTTAAATTATAATATATATCATTATATGTGCATGCATATATGATTCTTTATGTTTTGTTCTTATTGCTCAAGATGAAATATGATGTATTTGTTGTAAATTGTATCTTGTTAGAAGACCTTGTTGAAAATAAGAAATGTATTATATAAATTGCATATTATGTAATTTCATCTGATGTATTTCTTAACAAGTCTATCTTCTTTAAATAAAGATTTTATTATTATTATTATTATTATTATTATTATGCCTGTAAAGTAGTTGTATTCAGGCATGCCTGTAAAGTAGTTGTATTCAGGCATGCCTGTAAAGTAGTTGTATTCATGCATGCCTGTAAAGTAGTTGTATTCAGGCATTCTTGTAAAGTAGTTGTATTCAGCCATGCCTGTTTATCTTTTTTCAGTGTTTGGGAACTTTATAAGATTATTATACACTATCCATCCTTTATTTTGTATCAAATAAAATATTATTTAACTTTTATATTTGAATTTTCATTTTCAATTTTTTATATATTTTTTTTAATAATTAATATTGTAATGTTAGGCATCAACATGAACAACAAAGCACAGGAATACAAAAAAACTTAAAAAGTCATCATAAGTTTATTATAATTATCTAAAATTTTAGTATAAGCTTATTTTTAGTAAGGAGGGTCATGATAAAGGAACATAATCACTCACTTTTGATTTTCAGTGTGCAGCTCATCAATTTCCTTGCAGTTCTTATCAATCCTTGAGACCATGTCTGTTGTGTCTCTCTGTAACTCGTCACATTTCTTTTCTGCTTGAATCAACAGGGAACGAAGCCTGTTTGACTGAAAGTACAACACAATTAAGTCATACGCATGAAATAGACATTTCATCCTACTTAAACATCAATATCAACCTGATACAAAGGTGCCTGATAAATTTGTAATATCAGGTTAGAAGGTGTTCATATCAGTTCATGTGTACAGATACATCATATTACTAGGAATCAACTAGTCATCATTTTTGGTAAATAGCAAATATTTTTGGTAGATTCAACAAAAGAAACATTTGGATACAAAGATGAAATGTATTTTTGACACAAAAAGCAAAACCGTTTCTTTTAACTGAAAATCCAGTTTAGTCAGAAAGTGTTGTAAATAATTAGCTTGAGCAGACTGCACACGCTTATCTGGGATGACACTTAAAGCCCCATAAACACTCACAATCAATTTCACTTGTAAATGTTTGGATATCTTCGCGGGAAATTCACATGAGATACACAGAAAGAAAAAAAAGAGCATTTTGGATCCCCTTAAATCTATGTTAAGATTCCACATCTAGCTTTGAAATTTTGCTTTTGTAAGAACATGCACAGAAATTTTATGTGCTAACTTTATTTTACTAAATATTCCTTTATTATGTATAGGGCTTTAACTTTAACGCACATGCATTAAGCCCAGTTTTTTCAGAACGAGGCTTATTTTTATTGAAGGTATCCCCTAATGTTTCAGAAAGCCAACTCACCTCTGCGTCATCCTGCCCCTTGCGCGCGCGGTACTGCGCCAGCATCCTGTCAGCCTGGTTGAGGGCCAGGGACTTGGCCTCCAGGAGGTCCTGTAAGTGCTGCTCCTTGGTCTGCATGGCCTGCAGGGAGCGCTCATACACACCCAATATCTCTGTGGAGCTCGAGTCCTTCACCTGGGTAAGGGAAATAGGATTATCACGGAGGTTTTACAGTAGGTTGCCCAGAGGAGCAACTGCCTTTAGTACGTTGGTATCCCTGGCAAAGAATAAGTACCCAAGAACCAAGTACATGCAATAATTATATCAACGAAAAAAGAATATCAGGGATAGACAAACCTTTCACAGTAGGTTGCCCAGAGGAGCAACTACCTTTAGTACTTTGGTTTCCCGGGGCAAAGAATAAGTACCCTAGAGCCAAGTACACACAATAATTACATAGTACAAAGGTCTTTTTTTATTATAGTGTCACCCCTATTGAAAGGGCCAGCCAGTACATGTACTTAGAATCATTTAATTATCACATGTATTACTTACTTTTAAGGAGACAAAATCAGACAACATAATATCATGGTTGAAATGACTCCTTGCATAATGACCTTTTTAGTCTGAATCTTCATTCTACATACAAATATAATGATTGTGGGGAAAATGGTTCAAGCTTTTCTAAAAAGCTACTCGCCCATTCAGACACCCAACCGTGAAAAATGACTGGCCCCGGCCTAAATCTACATGCCACAGGCAAATGGGCATCCTTAAATTTGTATGCCTGATTATAATCCAGGGAACTTGATCTGTCATTTTTACAGCAAAAATGCAGAAATGACAAGCCAAAACAATTTTTTAATTCAGATTCAGTCTTTTCAAAGATGACAACTACAGTTACAGTTACCGCAAGTCCCTGATTAAGTTTATCAATGAGTGTCTGTATGGTTTCACTAGAGGTAGTCTCCATGTCGCTGTTCTGTGTCGTGTTGCTGTCCGCCAGGGGGCGCACTGTGCGTCCCGAGTGAGGGCCGGGAAAGGGGGCGTGGTTTTCCTTGTCGTCAAGGGCGTGTCGTCTGTTTGGGTGGAATGCCTGATGCTGCACGGTACCTGATATCTGTTGCAGTTGTGTGTCCCGGCTCAGATTGTGATTAGCTATGACATCTGATAAACTGAAACCAAAAGCTTGAAATTTAAAAATCTGTGTACTGATATTTGTACTGTACAAGACAGCCATCAAGTAACATATCCAAACAAAAGATGAAATATAGTTTCAACAATTTGAAAACATGCATAATTCCCCATTAGAAGAAAATGAAGCATAAAATAAGATGAAGGGGCCTCCAAGTTGTAAGCAACATTAGAAATATGCCATTCACTTGATTGCAAGTACCAGTACCATAAATAAAAAAAAAATTTAGATTAGATTTTTTTTTTTATGAAGAACTAAATTGCTCACATGATGAAAGGGAATCCCTCCAATTTTGCAGCCAGGGCAATGATATCCATGGTCTCTCGGACGCGCTGTCGGTGTGAGCTGCAAAGCCCTGCTGCCAGGAACGGCACGACCTGCGTCTCCTGCATGACAGCCATGAAGAAGTCCTCTGCTTCCTGGTTGTTGAGGCTGCCCACGAGGTCCAGTAGCTGTAGTACAAGGTCCACTCCTGTTACACTGAAATACCAGTTTTAGGTTAAAAGGTATTGTGTCACGATTTATTGTGTCAGTGTTTAAAGAAAATGATAACTTTAAATAAATGATACTGTGAAAATATTAATTTTAATCTTCATGAAATGTCATGGTTTTTCGAAAAAGGACTTTTTTGTTGACATTTTATTTGTTGATTTTGGAAAAAAATAATTCTCATTAGTCATTTTCTGAATTGTTTGTAAAAATTGTCCGCTTTATTTGGTTGTTTGGTGTTAGGTCATATTTATTGTGCAAGTGTTTAAAATGAATGATAAAACTTTAAACTGTTGTGTTGTATTTTATTTTGCAATTGTTAAAAGAAAATCATAACTTTTAACATATAACCAGTGAAATAAAATGTGATTCCATCCATTATAATATAATTAGACATTCAAAAATTTGATAAAACAAGAGCTGTCTCCATAGGATGACATATGCCCCCAATAAACGCTTTAATAGAAGTTATTGAAATGCACTAAGTGACCCCGTGACCTAGTTTTTGATCCGGCATGACCCATATTTGAACTTGACCTAGATATTGTCTAGATACAACTTCTGACCAAGTTTGGTAAAGATCGGATGAAAACTATTTGAATTAGAGAGCGGACACGAAAAGTGTGACAGACTGACAGACAGTGCAAAATCTTCGAAAGGGGGTATAAAAACTTTCTGAACTTTAATAACAATCTAAACTCTTAATGACCTTCAGACAAAAAATGATTTGTTGTTAACTAATCAATTATTTTATATGCTGACCAGGGATCATATTTTCCCGCAACATCAATCGGTCTGGATATAAATAGGGAAGTATCCGAAAATTTATATTTGAAATCATGACAAATTACGTTAAAATGTATACCATTGATTTTGCCATTCATGAAGGTGGTACAATAAATGTACAAGTAAAATTCCCTTAGACTTGTTTTATCATTTGCTATTTTATTGTTGTTTCGTATGCTGTTTTATCAGACTTTTTTTCATTGTTGTCAATATTGTTAATTTGTGTAAGTCTATAGCGATGTTTTAAATCGACCCGATAATAGCTTACAAACATGCACTGAACCAAACAAATGTCTGTGCGTAGGTTGGCTACTGATAATAACAAAACCAAATAATTAAGAAATAATTGGTGTATGTTATAGTTTGTTGTAAAATAACCCACGGCTGATAGTTTAGATGCTTAGGGATTAAATCACCAGTGCAAAACACGAGTGATTTGAAACCACGCATCTAATTTTCCAGTCATAGGTTATTCAACAACAAACTATAAAGTACACAAATTATTTCGATTCTAACACGGTTTTTACTAAAGATTTATGCAATGTATATTATTTTTCTTGTGTACTATTTTATGTTAAGTTCCGCCCATAAAAATAACTTTCGGCTGTTCTGTTGATCAGATCCGCGGCTTTCATTCATAATTATATCACGCTGGTGGAAAATGTATCGGCATGTTTTGTTTAGTTACAGCGCGTGCTTTCAGTGTTTAATGTCCGCCCATAATTATTGCAGAATAACCCATAGACGATTTTCTTCTTTGTTTATATGAAAGTTTTCACGTGCCGTGTTAGAATCCTTTTTACTTCTATCTCAGATATTATTAAATTCATTACAGTTTACAGTGATAACAATACATTACAATTGCAACATATTGTTTTGTATCACATGCACGTCAATTAACATCGAAGACCGATTATAATTAAACCATTGCACACAGTCACCTTAGCAGACAAAACAGAGAAACCGCTATAACAATGATAACTATCAATAGACACACAATGACATCGATCGATATGTACATCACAGGCCTTAAGTCTCTTAAATTGTTTTGCGATTTTTTCAGTTTGCAAAATTTTCGACCACCCTCAATAATTTTGGACGCGTCTTTAACCCGCTGTTCACAAGTTTTTTATTCTTTGTCTGACCTGCAATAAACCGGTCCTGACCGGTTAAGAGACTGCAGCGAATGGTTTATCACACCTAATCGAGATAAGAATGTCATAAGGGTGTGTTAGCATGTGCACTGTGTAATCGATTTCATGACATGGGAATTTTAGTAAACAAATTCGGACCAACTGTTTGGGATTTTCAATCGGTCTTTCATGACCCCAATCGGTCTAGGACCGACAATACCGAAAAAATATGATCCCTGATGCTGACATAAAAAACCTAGAACAACATTTTTTCCCCAATTTTGCAAAGGATACGTCAAGTAATTCCCAATTCTAAGCATAATTTTTTCTCGAAAAGTTCAAAAGTGCGGCCCTGCTTACCTCCAGTCGTCAGTGGGTGGGGTAGTGCTGGTGTGCAGTGATACCGTGTTATGATCAAACTGGAACTGAAGCAGCTTGCGGAACACACCAGTCTCCATGTGCTTGGACACGAGGGTCAGAAAACTGTCGTCATGACACAGGGCTGGGAGTTTATCGTTAAGGAAACACAGTTTGTGTATAATTAAGCCTTACAAATTTGATTGTTAGTCAATACATACACATTTTACCCAGAACCCCCATTTAAAGGTATGATACCCTAAGGCTATATCTAAGCAATTATATCCACACACTGTATATCACACTGTATATTTTACTATAACATTGTTTAATGAATACACATAACGTTTCCTAAATTAGATTCAAAGCATTCTTAGCAGTATAAAACTATTGAGTTAATGTAATTGTACTACATCATTTTCAACACGGCTATTGTCAAGCAATATGGTCCCCTACCGGCTCCACCATTGTCAGAAATTCCACCATTTTCAGAATTTTTATTTTTTTGGTTGCCATAGAAACCACAATTTTTGACGTAGGAACAAAATGAAATGACGTGCATAATGTTTCATAAAAAAATATTCAGTACTTTTAAAGTTATCGCAGGATCCAGAAAACCACCATTTTCAGCAGTATTTCTGGTCTATTTGTTGCCATAGCAACCAGAATTTTTGACGTAGGAACAAAATGAAATGACGTGCATAAGGTCCATATTGTCATCTATTCGTGTTCCAAGTTTCATGAAAAAATAATAAGAATTTATAAAGTTATCGCAGGATCCAGAAAAGTGTGACGGACGGACAGACGGACGGACTGACAGACGGAGCGCAAACCATAAGTCCCCTCCGGTGAAACCGGTAGGGGACAATTACATTTTTATACCTCACACAGTCATATAAAGGATACTATTGAGTAACTTCACACTTTTACTACATAATTTTGAATTACATTTTTATCACACAGTCATACAAAGGATACTGTTGAGTAACTTCACACTTTTCACCATAACAGCACAGCGCCTCTGTATGGTGGGGTTATCCCCGTCCAGTGGCACTTTCAAAGTCTGTAACACAGTTGGCAGCACAGCAGCCACGTGTTTATCATGATGGATGCGATCGTGCGAGAACACCAGCTGTTCATAGATCTCGTTGAGTAGATCATACGCAACCAGGGGGGCAGTGCCGTGGGTGTCAGGGACCTGCCCTGCCCAGTGGACTGCAGCAAGCAGGGGGTCTGCTATGTGGCTGAGGGGGGTCTGGGCGAGGTTGGGGAACTGGGACTGGTCCTGAATCTGGAATGTGGCGAACATCGCCTTGCACACGATCTTACGGATACCGTCCACTTGAGACAGGGAGGTCAGCATATCGAATATCTGAAATGGAATCAAGAAGCTGGGTTGATTGTTGCAACTTGTTCTCGAACATTTGCATCAGCAGGAAATGAACATTTTTGGGGGGTAATACTAGGTAAAATGTCAACAAAAGAATGAAAGATTACTTCTTGTGGATTGTTGTTAAACTTTATAAACAACAAAGCAAAAATAACCAACAACCTTATTCTGAATGTAACAAAGTAACATATACTTCTCATTTCATTTGCAAAAATATATGCCAGATGATTTAAGAATATCTATTTTTGTATAATGGTTGTTCATCTGCAAATCAAGAATGAGTTGGAGTTCTGAAGTGTTGAAATTAAACACACAATGGTTTAAAGACAGTCAGACAAGGAAATGGCCAAAGTGACTGTTGTCGACAGGTGACCGCTGTCCTCAAATCACCACTTTTTAGATGGTTGGTCAGTTGGTAGTGTTGCTACGTTGTTACCCCACCCAGTGGTTTGCAAACATTGTAAAACAAAGGCTCATTGCCGATAACTAAGCATATTAACATAAATAAAAAGTGAATACTACAGAATAATATGTTAAACATTGATTTGATTTTATACATATTTATTAAACTAAATTTATAAACAAAAGTATTGTTATTCACTCATGCATCTCATTCATTCAGTAAATTCGACAGTTTGTATTAAATTCATTGGAAGATATTTATAAATAAAGATTGTCACCTGTCATTGACATTACGTCGAACATGTTTAAAAAGCGGATAAGCTGTCATAAACCAAAATTACAGTATAACTACATAGTTTTCATTCAAAGATACGCCAAAAGTTTATCATTCTATTTTTTGGCCAAATGGTGAAATTACTTTTAATAATCATGTATAAAAACAAGTGTGACTTTTGGCTAATAAACAACACTCATGCAACAAGAATAGCTACATTGTATTCCAGCACAAACAGTGTTATAAAAACATGCTTATCAGGAATGACACTTTTCACATTTACTGGATTTTTGCTAAGAAGAGACCTCCATGAAACAAATTATTCCATAAAAGCAGAAAGTGTCATCCCAGATTAGCCTGTGAGGACTGCACAGGCTAATCTGGGATGACATTTTACTCAAATGCATTAAGTCCAGTTTTCCTAGAATGAGGCTAAAATCATTAATTTCATCACCTTGGTAACAGAGTCTGGAGAGCAGGAGGTCAGAAGATGCAGCGTCTGTTCTATACAGGAGCCCAGGTACTCAAAACTGAAAACCAGGACGGTTCACACAGATCAAACTAACGCAGCATGGCCTCATGTTATTTTGCTAATAGAGCATTTCGTGACTGTAGCTATAAGACTGGTACAATTTTGAAATGTGAAATGGCCAAAGTTAATATTCATCCAAGTTACATGATTATTTATCATTAACATCTTAAATGACACCATCAAAGGTTCGCTGACCATATAACAATCTAACATGTTACCACGATTTTTTAACTTTGTTGAAAACATGGTTATTAACAAACTACAGACATAACAAGACTATTGCCAAGCAATATATGTCCCCTACCGGCTCCATCATTGTCAGATTAAAAAAAAAAAATTTTTTGCCATAGCAACCATAATTCTTGACGTAGGAACAAAATGAAAAGACATGCATAATCTCCATATTGCCATCTGACCATGTTTCAAGTTTCATGAAAAAATATGAAGAACTTTTAAAGTTATTGCAGGATCCAGAAAAGTGTGACTCACAAACAGACAGACAGACACACAGAGCGCAAACCATAAGTCCCCTTCGGTGAAACCGGTAGGGGACAATAACTATGCTTATCATAAAGACAGAGGGTAATTTTAGGGAAGAAAATCATTTTCATCAGATCAATTAAAGAATTAAATTTGTAACGAATAATTATGAATGTGTTTAATGAAAAGAAGACTAAATTATTGTATAGTAGGGGAAAATAACCCCGACTTTGGTCGATTTTGTTACCGGTTTTACACTACACTGATATTTCACATATCTATACTTAACACCTTTCCCAATCTTTTAAAGATGGGAACAGCACTGTCCGATAAGTAGGCATAAAAGACAATATCCAACTTAATGCAAGCATACATAAACTTGTTTGTTTTGCAATCTTGACAAATCCAGATATTACACAAAGGGGAGTACATTATACTGTGACTGTGCAGTGTCCGACAAATTTCTTATTTTCCAGGTAGCCCACTGGGCTACCAGAAAAAATATTTGGTAGCCCATAAAATTTACCAACAAAATGATAAGAGACATCTTTTCTTCTTTATTTTATTTATTCATTTTCATTCATAAGAAATTATATCATATCAGCACGTATTGAATAAAGTTATGAATAATCTTCGGTGGACAGGGACATCAAAGAGAAGAATATGTATTTTAAAAGTTAAAAGTTTAAAAGTTATTCAGACATAACATTCCAAAAATATAATTCTGTTTCATTGTCCAAGTTGTGTATGCAATATTACATGTCATTGACATACACTGACTATACACCTCAAAGTTGTGTTTAAATAATGCTTTTGAACACTAGGTGTACTTTGAACACATTTTGTTTCTATCACAAAATCCAGTACAATACAACAACGACTTTATTAACTAGTCACTAGCTGACGAGATCTTGTGGCCTGCGAGGTTGTTTGTCCCAAGTCCACATTCCATCCAGTGGTGGATAGCCCCTTCGGCCTTGTATTCCTGGAGTGGTGGTCCATCTGCATGCACCATCATGAGATGATGAGTGCTTCCAGCGTGTCCTGGTGCATGTGTGAACGCCTGGAGCTCTTGATGAGTTTCATAGCTGAAATATACATTATAGAATTAAGAGTTTATTAACTTTATTTACATGTTTTGTTTACAATATAACTTTTTAAAGCTTGTAATATTGTTGTACCCGGTATATTGCTATTTTTTTCCAAAGGCGAAGTAATATCCATGTATTTTGTGAATCTTATGTATGCACATATGTACTAGCAAATCATAAGGTTTTTAACCATTTTAAAAGACTAATAGTGACAATTCACACGCTATTCTGTGGTTGATCTATTTAATATTTATATACATATTGATCTTACCAGAGAATTGGCGTTCGCACTCTGCTGTGGAAGGTGATATTGAAACCATGATGTTCACGAGCGTCAGAATGTTCTGAATATCAGCAGGCTGTGTCTGAAGCAACTCACAGTAGAGGTCATGTCAGTTTATTCCAGTTTTCTTCTTCCTCAGAAGGTTTTTCATGATGGTCCATTCTCGGAGCATTGAAGAGTGCTCAGTGTCAGTCAGGATGTGGATATAGAGCTGAGTAAACTCTTTAATGTCATCATGTCCATGCTTCACAAGTTCTGTGTCATTGGTTGGCCATTTTTTCAGATTGAAGACATCAAAACACTTAAGGGGTTTCTCATTAAAGTCCTTAAATCTCACTTCAAGACAGTTTGCTTGAGAAGAGTGGTTTTGTCATTGTCTTCTTCAAAGGTGGTGAGACGTTGTCCAGACAGTTTTATTACAAGGTCTCCATGGTCTGTGAAGTCCCCAGTCTCTGGATCATAGTGGTCATAGAAAGTAGATGTTTGATATCCCGATTCTTCCATTATCAGCTTCAGTTCATCTGTTGTGGATTTGATGATACATGTATCTGGTACCTCCATGATCAGTAGTTTGTTCTGTTGGAATTTCTTGGATGTAGCTGTGATGATTTCAAGGTAGTCCATCATGAGGTGCAGGTATTTTACGAACCTTGCAGATTTCATCTCATGTAGCAGTTTCTTTGCTTTGCCGCTTTCTTCCGTTTTGTTCGCAGACGCAGCGTGTTCTAGGTGCCATAGGGTGGCAAAGAGATTTTGCTGTATGGCTTTCAGGGCTCTGGCTTTGCTGGCTACCCATCGTGAAGTTTTCACGTCCCCATAGTGTAGTAACTCCGATTCCAATATATCTGCGAATGCTTGAAGATCACGTCTACTCTTGGTACTTCTTGCATAGAACTTGTAGATGGATTTCACAATAACTTCAAATTTAAGGAGGTAGTCAATACTTCTAACGGCATCCAGTACTCCCAGCTCAAGTTTATGCGCTACACAATGAATAGACACAATTCGAGGATTTTTTTCTTTCATCAAAGCACTCACACCAGATTTACATCCCATCATAACTGCTGCTCCATCAAAGTTCACACTTACTATTTTGGAAGAATCTGTTATCCCTATTTTGTTGAGTCCATTCTCAATTCCTTTCTTAACTCCACATGCATTGGCGTTCTCAATTTCCTCTATCGATGCTAGTGTGGTAACCGGATAGCCCTCGCTGACGTACCTCACTAAAACAGTGTACTGTTCAGTCATTGAAGAATCAGTAGACCCATCTGCCAGCACTGTGAGGAACCTTACTTTTTCAATAAGCCGTGTCTTGGTTACTCTCAGTTGTTCCCCTATCGACATCAAGAACTCTTTCGCTCTATTTTCATTGTGATAATTAGTTCCAATATCCATGTAGTCTCCACCAATGTCCTTTTTGTTCTTAAATGAAGCTCCATGTGTGTTTCAAAGTCACTTAGCGGTTTGCATTTTATTTGCCAGTAAGTATACAGTGTTAAACATCAGAGCTCCAGATAAGGTTTTGTGAAATTCTTAACGTTACTACCAGATTTTCAAAAATAATTCTTAACTCTGAAATTTTATTCTAAACGTTACTACTAAGTTTTGGAAAATAATTCTTAACTTTTCAAAATGACCTAAAAATAAACAATAATGGTTATTTTCATGCAAAAAATCAAATAAACATACTAGCAACTTAAAAATTTAAACGAGTTCAACAGTGTCTATTCAGTATTATACCATTTTATTTTTCAAATACCTTCATATGCCCAAACTGTGCTTAGATTGCATGCCTTCGATGATTTTTTACATTTCACAATTAAAATGGGTCTCCCCTTCAATCTTTTCAACGATTGGCCACGGGAATTGTCCATTCCAGTCGTTCAATGTTTTTTGTTTAAGTTTGGACCCGTTGTGTCGCGTTTTGTTTTAGCTTTTCCGACTGTTTCGGCAGCTGAACATACAACATCGTATAAGATCTTTTCTATAATGTCTTTCTTAACATTCCACTTCGGCTCACTTTGCATACAATATGTTAAAGGCATGTTTTTGCAGGCTTTGCAGTTTTTAGGACGCTCTCTGGGCGCCGCCATTGTCTTTTTGACAGATAGACTGTACACGCCGCCTTTATTGGAAAAAATGCGCTTTGTTAAACAAACCCGATACCCATTTTATATAAGCACTGAAAAGATCTTTAATACGCAAAAAGAATTAATAAAAATGGATACGAACCGATGTAAAAATAATATTTGTAACTTGATCTTGTAATTCTTAATGGTACGACAAGATTTTTAAATTAATACATAACGGACTTGAAAATAATTCGTAATTACGAAAATACAACCCTTATCTGGAGCTCTGAAACATGACTACTAAGATGTTCATAGTAATCTGCATGCACCGCTTTGTTGCTTTGACAATAGGGCTATTGGTTGCCAACTCACTCCTTTCCTTCATGGTCATTGTGTCCTTCAATTGATTTCTTGTGGGTGGCTTTGATGTGCGCTGATGAGAATTCATGCTTTTTCAAAGGATCCACTCTCGTGTTGCTGCATCCAACATAGAGTGCTGAACTCTTGTCTCCCAAGTCAGGATAGGCCCATGTAGCACAAAACATGAGTCCTGGCTTTTGGTCATCGTCAGCAGCTTCATGCGTCACCCAGGGGTATGATACTTTTTAAGATTCCTGGAATTTCCGCAATCTTTTATTTGCATCATAGACCTTGTCCGAGATTTTTGCACTCTTTAATGTGTCAGACTGTGGCTCATCTAGACATCTCTTCTTTGCAGTTGGTTCCTGTGGTCCTGATGAACGAACCACAAAACGGTCCATTTTGTAATTTAATCTATTTGCACAAATATCCTAGAGCATATATAGTTTAAACACATCTGCACATTAATCCAAATTAAAAACACAAAAGCTCATAAATCCAATCACTTTATATTAATGCAGTCACATATTGCATTTCACCAACAAAACTAATTTAATACGTTTTAATAAAAAATACAAATTCGGTGCATCTTATATAGAGTAATTTAGGGTAAATCTAACCTGCGTGTATTATCGACCCCCAGTATTCCTGTTATTAATGTTCTTGTTATGCTTTTCTCAGGAAAATAGACAGTTGATCGGCCTCCGTCATGTTTGACGTCATTGGCGTCATGTTTGATACATACACTTTAGTTTGAGTTACAAGTAATTCCATTGGCTTAAATTATCCAATAAAACTTGGTATTTCTTAGTGACATGTATTTTCTGAAGTGAAAGTAGATATGAAAAGAAAATAAGGTTATTTATCACTAAAGGGTCGATAATACCCGAAATTACTCTACAACTCGATCAAATAATTAAAACAGTGTTTGTCTCAATTGAAATCAAACTTACCTTTATTATTAACAGTCGCTCCTTTAATCCAATCATTAATTGACAATGCAAACTAATTAGCAGGTGTGAATCGCGTTCACACCAGCGTAATTAATATTCATTTTCAGTTTCGTTACCGCTTTGAAGAATCTGTTATTGTTTTGATTTCTTTAATGTTCGGCGTCCTTGGATATTTAACATCAAAAACTTTGTGGCTATTACTCAGTCACCAGTGTAATTAATATTCATTTTCGGTTTCGTTACCCTTCGGCGTCCGTGGATGTTTAACGACATCAAAATAGTTGTCGCTATTACTCATTATTGTGGTTAAAACAAAGAATTCCGAATTGCGAAATGACGTTGCATCACGTGCGCAAATTATCCATTCGGCTCTCATTATATTATAAGCAGACAACAAATGTTGATTCTGATTGGATGATTAAAATACACTGTTACTGTATACAATCGACATTACCGCAGGCGATGGCTGACTGATTAGATAATTGATTGCACGTTGTTATCGGATTATAAGCAATACACCGTGTACAAATACAAGGTCAGCGTGTTTATTCTACGTATGTCTGTCAATAAACCGGGCTACCGCTCTTATAGATTTATAGTAGCCGACGGGCCTGAGCTAAAAAAAATTTCAGTAGCCCGATCAAAAATATCGGTAGCCCCCGAGCTCCGGGCAATGGATTTGTGGGACACTGCTGTGTACTTAACTGACAAATAACATATAATTGGTATATGATAAATAACCTCAACCTCCTGCATGTGACCCTCTCGACCCACCGCAAATTATTGCAGACAAGTCAGAAGAATGACCAGCAATGACCTTTTTTTTTTCAAAATCGGACATTGGCAAACATCTAAACAAAATAGTTATCAAACAAGCGCACCGCATAACAGGTGCCACGCTCGGCTGCGAAAGCTTGTCAGATTATTTTTTTTTAGAGGTCACAGTGACCTTGACCTTTGACCTAGTGACCCAAAAATGGGTGTGGCATGTAGAACTCATCAAGGTGCATCTACATATGAAGTTTCAAAGTTGAAGGTGGAAGCATTTTTATTTTAGAGCCTATGTTAAAGTTTTATATTAGAGGTCACAGTGACCTTGACCTTTGACCTAGTGAACCCAAAGTGGGTGTGGCGTGTAGAACCTATAAAGGTGCATCTACATATTTAGTTTCAAAGTTGTGGGTGGAAGCACTCTGACTTAAGAGCCTATGTTAAAGTTTTATATTAGAGGTCACAGTGACCTTGACTTATGACCTTGTGACCCAAAAATGGGTGTGGCATGTAGAACTCATCAAGGTGCATCTACATATGAAGTGTCAAAGTTGTAGGTGGAAGCACTTTGATTTTAGAGCCAATGTTAAGGTTTTAGCACGACGTCTACGGCGAACGACGAGCTGGCTATGACAATACCTCGGGTTTTCTCCCAAAACAGCCGAGCTAATAAAAATCTACTAAATTTCATGATCATGAAAATATAATGATATCACTGAACCCAATCCACTTGAGTTTACCAGATGCCTTATTTAAGACATAAGTTCAGAACAGTTTGTGAATGCAATCTCGTCATTCAAACGGGGTAAATCAGACGCAAGGAGAGTTAAGTCCCACCTTTATATATAAAATTTGACAAATCCTTTTGAGGTACGAAAACGTTGTGAATGCAATCTTGACACTTAAAAGAAATGATCAGAAAAGAGAAGAAATCACGCCCCTGTAAAGTTTACCTGGCAAGGCATTTATTCAGCCTGGGAACTTTAATGATGTCCTTCATGAGATCCACTGCATATCGCCTTGTCTCTGTGGAGTCTGAGTCTATCAGCATGTTGAATATCATCTGAAACGTCTTTGGCACATTGGTGTCGGAATAAAACTGAAAGAGACCAAAGACTGGACTTGTATATCAGCATTTTTGATGACCATTTGCACTATATATATGGGACAGAAGTCTAGTCTGTCAGCATGTTGAAAGGCATATGAAACACCCTGACTTCTCTAAATATTGTTATCCATCTAAAACAAAAATACACAGATGTTAACTGGAACGGTCACTGTTGTGCCTGAAATACCCCGGATTGCCACTTTGACACAGGGCATTGGCAGCTTAGTTTTAAATGCTTCCTACCTGTGTAAGTCAATATTCATTTTTTTATAGAAAAGGTTGAGCATCATGCTTGACTGGTTCACAGATGGGTTATTTTAGTTCAGTCTGACTAAATCCTAAGTTTGCTGAAGAATATGTGAATATTTTTTATAGCAGAGATGAGATTGTTTGTGAGCTACATTCAACTGAGTAGAAAATAGAAATCACAAGTTGTGAGTTGAGGAGGTCAAAAGAAGCGCCCAATAGTTTTCAAAATTACGCGGTGGTGTGTTTACATGACTGTTTTCATTTCTCTGATTGCATTGCCAAATACTTAATCGATAAAATGTCTTAAATGTAATCTGTACCGATACAAAACTGCAATTGCAGTGATGTCATATTCATTGTAATGTGTCAAAACACATTTATTTCAGACATATCCTCTATTCGGATAATGTATTTTTTTTTTATAGGATTTCAAGAAGGTACAAGCTATCAGAAAATTTTACTTGCCCGATAAGGAGAGTTACCTGCAACTTTGACCTTCCGAACAACTTGGACCTCTCGGGCATCAGGAAAGTGGGTTAATTCTAAGATTGTATGTGACCAAAATTTGAACTCTGTCTAAATATTGTCAAGATAACAATTTCAACCATGTTTCATGAACATTGAGTCATAAATGTGGCTTAAAGTGTGATAACAAGGTTTTCTAAGATTTGACAGGGTGACCTTTACAGATGAACATGACCACGATTCAAATCCTGTATGACAGTTACAAACGTGATGTAGGCTAAGATATTGTCAAGATAACCTTTATATTAAGATTAGATAAATAATATGGCCTCTCGAGTGGAAAAATAACACCCCTACAAATAGCTTTACACCTATTTATTTTAGCTTGATTGCATAAAAATCCTAAGGCTTATTTGAAACGCTCTCGAGTCCATTTCCAGGGACTAGAACCAGTACTTGGTGTCTATGGGGGAGATCTAAAGTATGCTCCCATAGCGGGGATCAAACGCGTGAACTCCCGATCTCTAGGCAGACATGGCAACCCTTAGCACCAACATACCTTGGTCCCAAACTTCTCCTGCTGACAGATATTAAGCAGCAGAGTCAGAGAGAAGAGCACCATGGTCTGTGGCTGGTCTCCTAGCAACTTGGTGAGGGTCCGAGCCAGATCTAGAATGTTCTCCTACAAACGAGACGGAAATTGAACTTGAGACATTCATTATATTTGCCTTAATAAACCGCAAATGCAGCTGCTACTTGTGAACTCTACAGGCATAAATCAGGCACTCAATTTCTGTCCTACATTCATACATTGACTTGTTTTTGTACGTGTTTCAAGACATCAAAGAGGGATTTTCTTACATTTGTCTTACTTGATTCCAGTCTAAAACCCAATAAATTCACTTTAATAAAATTCACCAAAAATTCACTTAAATATAATTATTCATTAAAGTAACTGTCTGATTGTGGATGATATGCTTGACTGGGTTCAGGTCCATCCAACCTTTGAATATTCTTGCGATTTTAAAAACTTATAATCTGTTATATAAAACCTTACTTTTTGCAAAATTTTTAATCTTCAACACCTACATTATTTTTGATGAAAGCAAGGACAGAGAAGTTGTCCCTTGTTAGGTTGACTAGTACTCCCATTGCTGACTGGGTAAAGCCTGTCGTAGGGTAACACCTGAAATGGGGAACGTGTACTGTCAAATGTGAGGCCAAATTTTAGGTCATTCCCAAGCTCAAAAAGTATATCATTTTCAAGAATGACTTCCAACAATTCCCAATTAGTTTCCCACATTAAATATTTTTTTAAATAGAGTAATTTCGGGTAAATCCGACCCGTGTGTATTATCGACCACCAGTAATTTAATTCATGTTATTAATGTTCTTGTTATGTTTTTCTCAGAACAAGAGGGCCTGAAAGGCCCAAAGTCGCTCACCTGAGATAACAAGATATTATTGGGACAAATCTTCTGACCAAGTTTCACGAAGATCGGAAAATAAATGTGGCCTCTAGAGTGTTAACAAGGTTTTACTAAAGCCATATAAGGAAAAATGCCCCGCCCCCTGGCAGCCATGTTTTCCAACCAACCGGCATCATTTTTGAACTCGTCCAAGATATTAAATGATGAATCTTCTGACCAAGTTTCATGAAGAATGGACAGTAAATGTGGCCTCTAGAGTGTTGACAAGATTTTATTAAAGACATATAAGGAAAAATGCCCCGCCCCTTAGAAGCCATTTTTTTCAAGCAAACATTATTATTTTCAAACTCATCCAAGATATTATTGAGACCAATCTTCTGACCAAATTTCATGAAGATTCGACAATAAATGTGGCCTCTAGTGTTAACAAGGTTTTACTAAAGCCATATATAGCCATGATATAAGGAAAAATGCCCCGACCCTGGTGGCCATGTTTTTAAAGCAACCAATACCATTTTCAAACTCATCCAAGATATCATTGGGACAAAAATCTTCTGACCAAGTTTCATGATGATCGGAAAATAAATGTGACCTCTAGAGTGTTAACAAGGTTTTACAATAGCCATATAAGGAAAATAGCACCGCCCAGTAGTGGCCATGTTTTTCAACCAACCGGCATCATTTTTGAACTCGTCCAAGATATTATTAGGATGAATCTTCTGACCGATTTTCATGAAGATCGGACTATGAATGTGGCCTCTAGAGTGTTAACAAGATTTTACTATCGCCTTATATAGCCATATAAGGAAAAATGCCCCACCCCTTGGCGGCCATGTTTTTTAGCAAACGTAACCATTTTCGAACTCATCCAAGATATCATTAAGACAAATCTTCTGACCATATTTCATCAAGATTGGACAATAAATGTGGCATCTAGAGTGTTAACAAGATTTTACTATAGCCATATATAGCCATATAAGGAAAAATGCCCCGCCCCTTGGCAGCCATGTTTTTCAAGCAAAGGTTACCATTTTTGAACTCATCCAAGATATCAGTGGGACAAATCTTCTGAGCAAGTTTCAAAATAAATGTGGCCTCTAGTGTGTTAACAAGATTTTACTATAGCCATATAAGGAAAAATGCCCCGCCCCCTGGCGGCCATGTTTTTCAACAAACCCGCATCATTTTAGAACTCTTCCAAGATATTATTGGGTTGAATCTTCTGACCAAGTTTTATGAAGATCAGACAATAAATGTGGCCTCTAGAGTGTTAACAAGATTTCACTATAGCCTTACATAGCCATGTAAGGAAAAATGCCCCGCCCCTTGGCAGCCATGTTTTTCAAGCAAACGTTACCATTTTCGAACTCATCCAAGATATCATTAAAACCAATCTTCTGACCAAATTTCATGAAGATTGGACAATAAATGTGGCCTCTAGAGAGTAAACAAGGCAAATATTGACGCCGCACAACGGACAACGGACAAAAGGGATCACAAAAGCTCACCATGAGAACCTTGTTCAGGTGAGCTAAAAATATAAAGTTGATCGGCCTCCGTCATGTTTGACGTCATCGCGCACCATGTTTGATGTTTACATAGGAAGAGTGAACTTTCGAATTTCTACCAGTAAAAATTAAACGCATCAATAACGGTACGTAGTGCTGTCTGTTTGCATTGAATTTTTGGTTTGATACTTATATGATCAATCGTATGTATATCTGGATAAAATAAGCCTTGCAGAATATTTTTTTTAACATAATCAATTGTTTACATTGTAACAAATATTACAAGGGGGGGTCGATATTACCGTATGAAAAAATAACTGTGTCGGGTAATAGCGACTCACCTCGCAAACACTTGCTCAATTAACCATTAACTCCATCTCCGTTCTCTGCAAAAGATTCGAAGGCGGAGCTATGCATGTGCTATTATTCAATTTGACGATTGCCATTGAGGAACAAACACATGATTGGTTCGGCATGTTAATTGCTAGACAAAGGAAGCCAATTTTGTCAGCGAGAAATTTGTCGCTTTATTGCTTCAGACAGGAAGCGGCTTTCCTTTGATGACGTCAAACTGTCAATTCATCCAGAGTGCAAATTTTCGGAAGACTTTAACTGACTCTTTGTTTACAATTCCATTAAAAAAACAACACTTGCTAACATTTAACTTTGGATTAAATTAACAAACTAAAGCAAAAGCGAAGTTGAAAAATCTGATTAAATTAAATCGCGTCAGTTCAAATACATGTAGGACGTTTTGCATTGATATCAAGAAGTTTTTATGACAACAACAACTTTAAACAAGAGCACCGCCTTGCGGGTGCAGACCGCTCATCTATTTTCTTTTTAAAGGTGAAGGGACTCTCATTTTCAATCACAAAGGAGGGAGGAGTGGAGTGAAGAGGGGTGTATAGTGTGGGGTTGTGGACATTTATTACATTATCTTCCAAAAAAGCGAAAAAAAAAAAAAATATTAATAATCGGGGGGGGGGGGGGGGGGGGGGGGGGGGTTTGGGTGCGATGGTTGGACGGTATTTCAAACATAACCGTTTAAAAAAAAATGGGGGGGGGGTATAGTGTGAGGGTGTGGTGATAATTTGTGAGATGATCTTAAAAAAAAAAAATAAAAAAAAATAAAAAAAAAAAATTGGGGGTGGGGGTGGGGTGGGGTGGGGGTTATAGTGTGAGGGTGTGGTGGTCATTTATTTGTGAGATGATCTTAAAAAAAAAAAAAAAAAAAAAAAAAAAATTTGGGGGGGGGGGGGGGGAGGGGGGAGGGGGGGGGGAGGGCACGGGGGATGGTTTGGGTGAAGTCTATTGTGGTATGTCAGGTAAGAGTAGTTTCATCAAAGTATCAATCAAATCTAATCATAAATAAAGAAGTTATGGCAATTTTAGCAAAATTTAATAATTTGACCTTGAGAGTCAAGGTCATTCAAAGGTCAAAGTAAAATTCAAGTTGCCAGGTACAGTAACCTCATGATAGCATGTAAGTATTTGAAGTTTGAAAGCAATAGCCTTGATACTTCGAGTGGATCGAAACACAAAATTTAACCATATATTAAAAGTTACTAAGTCAAAAAAGGGCCATAATTCCGTAACAATGACAACCAGAGATATGCAACTTGTCCGTTTACTGTACCCTTATGATAGTTTTTGAGTGTTCCAAGTATGAAAGCAATATCTATGATACTTTAGGGGTAAAGTGGACCAAAACATAAATCTTAACCAAATTTTCAATTTTCTAAGTATAAAGGGCCCATAATTCCGTCCAAATGCCAGTCAGAGTTACATAACTTTGCCTGCACCGTCCCCTTATGATAGTTCATAAATCTTGCAAGTATGAAAGCAATAGCTTTGATACTGTAGGAATAAAGTGGACCTAAACACAAAACTTAATCAAATTTTCAATTTTCTAAGTATAAAAAGGGCACATAATTCTGTCAAAATGCCAGTCAGAGTGACATTACTTTGCCTGCACAGTCCCCTTATGATAGTTAGTAAGTGTTGCAAGTATGAAAGCAATAGCTTTGATGCTTAAGGAATAAAATGGACCTAAACACAAAACTTAACCAAAATTGTCAATTTTCTAAGTATAAAAAGGGCACATAATTCTGTCAAAATGCATGCCAGAGTTATCTAACTTTGCTTGCCCAGTCCCCTCATGATAGTAAGTAAGTGTACCAAGTTTGAATGCAATAGCATTGATACTTACTGAGAAAAGTGGAACTAAACGCAAAACTTAACCAAAATTTTCAATTTTTTAAGTATAAAAAGGGCACATAATTCTGTCAAAATGCACGCCAGAGTTATCTAACTTTGCCTGCCCAGTCCCCTCATGATAGTAAGTAAGTGTACCAAGTTTGAATGCAATAGCATTGATACTTTCTGAGAAAAGTGGACCTAAACGCAAAACTTAACCGGACGCCGACGCCAACGCCAACGCCGACGCCAAGGTGATGACAATAGCTCATAATTTTTTTTCAAAAAATAGATGAGCTAAAAAACATGACGGAAATGATGCACTGTTTCTTTTTAATAGGAAAAGAACGCACTGCAGACCTTTATCCCGATCTTTTACTAGCAGAAATATTGTTAAAGCATAGGTTTTCCGCTAAAAGTTAATCAAAGTGTGTATCTGAAGTACACATCACGATTAATTAAAACTCTAATTACGTCATATCTAAGTATAGTAGCAGATATTTACTTTGCATGCCTTGCATCGGACTTGCTTAGATTATTTATACATACGGTGTTAATATCATAAGTGTTTCTCAGATTTCTAATGTTTATTAAAAAAATGGATTTATACATACATCTGAATTAAAAAAAAAACCTTAAGGGGGTCGATAATTGCCGCAAGGGGTCGATTTTAGCAGAGGCCATTTTGACTTTAAACCGTTTCAACCATACACTTTAGTTTGAGGTACAAGTAATTTCATTGGCTTAAATTATCCAATCAAACTTGATATTTATCACTAAATGGTCGATAATACCCGAAATTACTCTAATTTGGAAGATTTGAACCTTAGAAAATATCATGTAAAAACATTTTTAGAATCAATTTTATAGTATTTGCAAGCAATTTCAAAACATTTAAATACCCCAATTTTAGTCAAAACAATGCGAGTGTTCCAATTCTAAAGGGACCCAAACCAATCAAAAATGGTGAAAAACCCCTGTTATATGCCATGCTATTTTTTTACAAATGCAAGAAAAAAACACTGGCTTTAATTTATCAATATAATTTTCAAATAAATGAATTGTTTCTTAAATTATAAAAACTGTAAATGTTGTTCTTGGTTTCCAAATAATACAGTAAACAAATGAGATCATCAATGTTTAATGTTGAGCAAGTATATAGATGATATTTCCGTACCTGTACATGGTTTAACAAGACTATTGCCAAGCAATAAAAGTCCCCTACTGGCTCCACCATTGTCAGAAATTCCACCATTGTCAGAATGTTTTTTTTATTTGTTGCCATAGCAACCAGATTTTTTGACGTAGGAACAAAATGAAATAACGTGCATAATGTCCATATTGCCATATATCCATGTTCAAAGTTTCATGAAAGAATATTAAGAACTTTTAAAGTTATCGCAGGATCCAGAAAACCACCATTTTCAGCAGTATTTCCAGTCTATTTGTTGCCATAGCAACCAGAATTTTTGAATAGGAACAAAATGAAATGACGTGCATAATGTCCATATTGCCGTCTATCCATGTTCCAAGTTTCTTGAAAAATATTAAGAACTCTTTAAGTTATCGCAGGATCCAGAAAACCACCATTTTCAGCAGTATTTCTAGTCTATTTGTTGCCATAGCAACCAGAATTTTTGACGTAGGAACAAAATGAAATGACGTGCATAATGTCCATATTGCCATCTATATGTGTTCCAAGTTTCATGAAAAAATGTTAAGAACTTTTAAAGTTATCGCAGGATGCAGAAAAGTGTGACGGATGGACGGATGGACGGACAGACAGACAGACAGACGGAGCACAAACCATAAGTCCCCTCCGGTGAAACCGGTAGGGGACTAAAAAGATTATTTATTTTATATCCATTTGAAATCAAAGCAAATAAATGTACAACCTTTGTAGTCTTTAATTTCTCTGATCACTTATGAATTAAAAAAAACACAACTGAAACCAACAAATATCAGTATATTTTTACCATATTATTTTGGACAGCATCAATAACTTAGGGTAGGAAAATGTAATATTTAAGGCACTTATCCTGCAGTACAAGTTCTAGTGATTTTTCAATCTTCCTAGTGAGGTTTGTCTTATGTAGAAGTAGGGTTTGCTTAATAAACAATGTATATTTATAAAGTTTTTTTAACACAACAGTTTTGCATATAATATAAAATAAAACAAGATAATAAACTAAATTTTACCATGTTGTTCCCCTCTTTTTTGAATTTTCACACCAACAGTTATAGTAATCATTTATAAAAAAATCCCTAGATTTTTCGGACGACCATCCATAATATTCTGCTTGTCCTAGAAAAAAATCACTCGTCAGGACAAGTAAGGTTTTCTTGTCCTGATTGTCGTACCAAGGGCAACACAATATCACCCACTTACACGTGAGTGAGGAGGAATCGCACCAGATCCTCCATATAGAGTTCTTGAAAGCTGATTCTCTGTCCATAGGTGACCTTTTGTAGCAACTGTAGGGCCTAGAAACAGATGCCAGAACAGTTTAAGCCTAAAACTGGAGTACACGTTGTTTGCTATACACCAGTAAAAGTTATTTAACATACTTGTTCTTTGTTTATTAAAATGATTGACTATTCACTTGTATGTTCAAAATACAAAGTATTTGTTTGTCAAGAATGTGCAATGTTGGTCGGAAGCACTAGGTCTTTATTACCATCCAATGTTAACATGATTATTGATTGAACAACTACATTAAAATGATATTATGGGCATTTTTCACTGTTGAGTTGAGCTGAAAAGAAATAACAGTTCAAAAAGAGTTACCGGTAGTTTAAATGTGGTAACTGACCAATTATCTGCAACTCATCTTGCTACTAGTTGTTTATAAAAATGTATAACATGACCTACGCTCCAGGAGTGAAATAACTAATGCTCAATTTTGTTTATTACAAGGGTGTTATTACACTAGTTACAGTAATTACTCTAAGTTTTTGGACACTCCAAGTTTTTCGACACCCTCTTTTTTAGCCAAAATAATTATTTTTCGTGACTCTTAATTTTTGGACATACAGGTTTTTATTCATAATTAATGTCTCTTAATTTTCCGATAGTATATTTACTGCGCTATTCTACAGACTTCGGCACTGTTTTCGTTTATCTTGTGACACTTTGATCATGGATTTTTACAACCGGATTAAGGTACTAAAACAGACAGATGCGTGCCTGAGGGCAATGGACCATTACATTCGCGTGATTGGGTGAATAACCATGTATACAGTAGAAAGTAATGCATTCACCCAACAGCATTTGAAACAGGGTCGTCTTATCAAAGCAGTATGTTTTCTTTTTTTACTTTTTATTATATATCATTACAGGCAACAGTTAACAAAGCTGAAATGTTCTTATATTTATTTCAAGCAGAAAAAGAATGAATCACAAGAAAATTATTGTACATTGATTTATGGCATTTATTTCAATATAATAATAATTTTCGGACGCTTTAATTTTCGTCTCTAAATTTTCTGACACCTGTAATTTTTAAATATTCTTCGTATCTAAATATTCGGATACTAAATAATAATTGTTTTTAAGTGTCCCAAAACAAAGAGTAAATACGGTATATAACTGTGAAACTACGTCATTTATGACGTCATTTTTCCAGCGAATTTCTTCAGTTAAACTCTTTTACAATGTGAATAAACGTTGAAAAGAGCATAAAATAAAAAGACAATATGTTGGTCATGTTATAAATAGAATCTTAGATTCGTGGTCATTTTGTATTGAATTTATTAAACTCGTCATCTAAATGAAGATAAAAACTCGTCAAACCTCGTTTTTATCTTTATTTAAATGACTTGTTTAATAAACTCAATACAAAACGACCACTCATGCAATTTCCTATATATATATTATAATTTATATTCGATATTTTACATGACTCACCCAGTCCTCTAAGCCGAAATGATCCGTAAAACAAAATTGTGTCTTTGTGTCGTATGAACGAATCTGCACTAAAACTAAATTTAGATTCACATCGTACATCAAATCATTTCTGTCGTCAGTTGTAAAAACGAAAGTACGGTTGATATTTAAATGGATTATTTGTCTCTTTCCAGGATATTGTTTTAGTATGTTGATGCTGCATTAACAAATATAAGTGTATATGAAGTGAAAACACCAAAAATAAACAACGGTTGCGATAGACACCTATACAATTAGCATATACTGTTAGATGCCCATAATATCACTTTAAGAAATATACAGAACATTCAGAATTATCTTAATATAAACAAGAGCTGTCTCCATAGGATGACATATGCCCCCCAAAAACGCTTTGATAGAAATTTTGAGCATTTTTCGAAACCTAAACGCAGATTTCGAAACCTAAACGTGGACCCTAAGTTCAAGGTCAAGGTCAAAGGGGTTAAAATTTGTGTGCGTATGGACAGGCTTGTCCATATACACATGCATACACAATATGAAGGTTATATCTGAAGCGACAAAGAAGTTATGAGCATTTTTCGAAAAACCTAAACACAGACCCTAGGTTCAAGGTCAAGGTCAAAGTGCTCCAAATTTTTGTGCGTATGAAAAGGCCTTGTCCATATACACATGCATACCAAATATGAAGGTTACATCTGAAGTGACATAGAAGTTATGAGCATTTTTCGAAACTTAACACAAAGTGTGACGGATATACAGACGGACAGACGAACAGTGTGATCACTATATGCCCTCCTTCGGGGGCATAAAAACAAAAATCTGAAACACATTTTTTATTGAGCAAATGCTTTTATATGCAGTCATAGGCTAGTCAGGCACATGGAAGTGCAAGATATGACTAAAATTACCTCAACAGTGAGGGTATCACTATTTGATGATCCATTGTGTCGTATCACGTTCACTAGGGCCGGAGTCAGGGAGAACTTTTCATGTAGGCTCTCACGAATATGGCTGTCACAAACTGGGGAGAAAGACAGACACTTTACACAGATATCTTATCCAAATAAATTTCCAGATATAATTATATTTACTTTCATTATTTTTTTGGCGTAGCTGTATACGCCAGCTTTTCACCTTACCTGACCTTTGTAACTGTCCAATAAAATTCAAATAAATTAAATACACTTCATTTATCCCATAGGCTGATTTGAGCATACGATCAGAACATTGGAAACATGTCCGCGTCTTTGTAACACTGTTTTACTGCGTGTTCAGCATGAATTTTTTTATCTCTAATGAAAAGGCTTAATAGATAGAACAGTTTTACACTCAATCTCGACATCAATACAGTTTGTGCGTGCACCTTTTATTTTCAGAGGATTGCCAGCGCGAGAACGTTTGTACTTAAAGGGTATGTTCTCATATTTAGTACTAACCTCCAGGGCTCGACATTAAAGGTAGTCAGACTGTCCGGGACAACCAAATTGTTAGTCCGGACAAGTAAATAAAGAAATTTGCTAGTCCGACAGGACAAGTGGTCATTATAAAGGCCTTTAAAGCCATTATTTTTGTGGAGATATCACTGAACTTTTCCGAGTATATTTTGTATACGTTTAATCATCGAAGCCCGTGATATTCCGATAGTTCAATATGATACATGTACTACACTGAACTGTTCACAAGGGAAGCAACCCTTAACATTTTTTCTTTGCCAAGATAACAAGAATATTCTCCCTTGTAAAGAATATGCATTTTACGCCACCGGTACAAACCGATCTTACAGACAATTAACGTAGTGACGTCCTCCCTATGTATAGAATGATTTTTTTTTAAATATCAGTTAAGTACTGTACATATACATCACTTTTAACATTTTATGTTTGATGTTGGCAACACACAATTTTTTGTCAGGTATTATGGCTTTGAATAATGTTTAAAAATCAATAATTTTGAGTTTTCCTGATATTCTAGTCAGTTCTTTTTGAATTGAAATTGCCTACAATTATGTTTACATGTAATTTGAACGATTCAAGTCTTTATGATTTGAGCATTTTGTATTATTTCATTATTTTGCAAAGTACTGAGCAGAATAAAGATATAATGGTCAGGACAAGTATCTTTTTGGTCAGGACAAGTGAAATTATGGTCTACTTGTCCGACTGGACAGGCGGCTTCAAAAGTTAATGTCGAGCCCTGACCACCATATTCCTGTCAACATGTTAACATGTAAAAGTATAAAGAGCAGTGGAAGCGAGGCCTCACTTTAATGCATTGCATTTCAACCCACGAGGCATCAGGGTCAGTTCGCGGTTAGTGTGTGTGAATGTCACAGTTTATATACAGGTCATTGCTGCGTCTTCACGACTACCTTATGTGCTGACCGGCGTTCGCAACCAGTAAAATAATCGTTATATAATAAAGACGCTATAGCGTGAACTAGGTGAACTGGAATTTTCTTTAGACCAGAAAGATGTTAAATGAAGATATCCAGCGATATAATTATGGTATGTCAATATATAATGTATTAAGCATGAGCGCGATGATTCTCGATACTGTTAATAATCAAATCAAATAGCAATGCCCAACAAACCACTAAAACAGGTATGTTCGAAGAACGCGCGTATAAATATTTAAAATATGTACGGATACTTCGCGTGTGGCCGGTTGACTCATATGTTTTAATTTCACTTCCATTATTCTTTTGGTTTTCTGTTTTGTATGTATAGGTTTATGACCAGCAATATGTTATAGTGTAAAATAAGCCGCGAAAACTCTGCGTTACATCCCATACTGCGTGTGATGCAGGTAAGAACTGCACAGAAAAAGACATTCGCTATCCTTGATCTCATTCATTGAACTCTTTACCTTTCATAAACTCCAACCACAATCAACGCCGTATATCTTTTTTAAAGATATTTCTTGTTAAGAAATAGTTCATCAATTCCTGAGTTCTAGCTTTCATTATTTTTTTTAATATCAATATAAAAAGAAATAAAGATAAAAACATTTAAATTATGGTAACACCTGATAAGTACATATAACTAATATTACCAGCAACAAAATTTAAACCAGATAAGTGAATGCTGAGACGAAAATTGGTATTGTTGCGCTTTAACAGTAAGAACTTGAAAGAGATGCCATACTGCTGGAAAAATACACACATAACAAAATATGACAGGAAAAATAAAAAAACAAGTCAGTTTTATAAGGAATGTATTAGTTTTTAAAAATAAAGTGTAAAAGACAATTAGTTTTTTCTAAAAGTTTTACTCGTTTTTTACTTAAAAAACAAATGATGCTTATCTTGAGCAAAGCAACAAGTTTTACTTATCTTGTTAATCCAAATAATGCACTCTAAAACCAAGCCTTGATACAAGTTACATATTTTATGTTATTGTTTAATTTATTAAAACAAAGGGAATTTCAACAAATAATGTAAACAAAATACATCTGTTGATAACAGCTTGATGTATAAATAGTTACTGTTCACATACCTAGATTATTGAAGAGCAGCAAACATTTAAGAATGAGGGTAGACTTAGCGGTTGGGTCCGACACCAGTTCCACCAATGATGTGATGCATTCGGCTGGCAAGACCTCGGATGGATTGAAAAACTTCAGGGAGCAGCCTCTGTTGGTTTTGCTTATTAGAACCTGAAATAACAATCAGCACATGATATGATTTGTACATTATGTCCTACAGGTCTGTACCAGAATCATTGAATGATACCTGGTTTTGCTTATTAGAACCTGAAACAACAATCAGCACATGATATGATTTGTACATTGTGTCCTACAGGTCTGTACCAGAATGATACCTGGACAAATAAAGATAAAGGAAATCATACAACAAAAATAGTAGATACATAAGATTGTTTCATTCTCAGAAACTATTTTGAGCCATCTCATCATCTCATTAGCTCAGCAGAGCAAACAAAGTGGATGCACTAGTCAATGTAAATTTATTGAAAACATTTTGGTGACAATATAAATAGTGACAATTTATATCTTAACTTAATCACAAAAGGTGTATTGCAATTCTTTGAGAAAACACTTATTGCCAAACACAATACATCAATCGATATCATATAGCCGGAGCTTCCATAAATTTGAACGTACGTTGTGAAGTGTTTTGTCACAAAACTTCAAAACTTGCAGTCATTGAAGTATCCCAAGTGCCAATATCCATCACTTGAAAGAGCAGAGGCAAGAAAGCTCGAACTTTCAGTTTTAAAATGTGAATGAAAGTGCTGAATAATGCTGTAGCCCGATTAGACATAGTACATACAAATCATGCAGGGCCCTCAATCTGTCAAATCCACGGCCGAAATTCGGCCGCATTCCCCCCTCTGAAAAGTATACTTTTTTCCCCTTTTTGGGGGAAAAATTCCCCCTAAAAAAAATATATATTTTTTTTTATTATAGATAGATGTCTCATGATTATTATATCTCAATTCTATTTTAATTTAATCTTGTCAAACATACTAAATTATGAAATAAGCAATGAATATAGTGCAAACATGTACAAATGTAATAATTAGATAGTAAGTAAAAAATCCCCCAAAAAGGGAAACGCCACGAAAATTCCCCCTGCTATGGGTAGCGACCCGCTTCCCCTCAAATGGATTGAGGGCCCTTTCATGGCAATTATATGAGATAACAAGAGATGTGTTTGTCAGAAACACAATGCACCACTTTGAATTCTTTTTACCTTTGACCTTGAAGGATGACCCTGACCTTGACCATTCACCACTAAAAATGTGCAGCTCCATGAGATACACATGCATGCCAAATATCAAGTTGCTATGTTCAATATTGCAAATGTTATGAAGAACGTTAAAGTTTTGGTTAAACTTTTGGGACACACACACAGTCACACACAGACACATACAATGACAGACAGGTCAAAAACAATATACCCCTGATCTGTCGATCCAGGGGCATACAAATAGCAAGTTGCTGCGTTCAATATTGCAAAAGTAATGAAGAAGGTTCAAGTTTTGGTTAAAGTTTTGGGACACATAAATTTTACCTTTGACCTTGAAGGATGAACTTAACCTTTCACCACGCAAAATACGCAGTTTCATGAGAAACACATGCATGCCAAATATCATGTTGCTACGTTCAATATTGCAAAAGTTATGAAGAAGGTTAAAGTTTTGGTTTAAGTTTTGATTTTTTTTATTGACCTTTGAACTTGAAGGATGACATTGACCTTTCACCACTCAAAATGTGCAGCTCCATGAGATACACATGCATGCCAAATACCAAGTTGCTACGTTTCATATTGCAAAATTTATGAAGAAGGTTAAAGTTTTGAATTTTTTTATTGACCTTTGACCTTGAAGGATGACTTTGACCTTGACCTTTCATCACTCAAAATGTGCAGCTCCATGAGATACACATGCATGCCAAATATCAAGTTGCTATGTTCCATATTGCAAAAGTTATGAAGAAGGTTAAAGTTTCGGGACACATATATTTGACCTTTGACCTTGAAGGATGACCTTGACCTTTCACCACTCAAAATTTGCAGCTCCATTATAATGCACATGCATGCCAAATATAAAATTGATATGTTCAATTTTGCAAAAGTTATGACGAAGGTTAAAGTTTTGGGACACACACATACAATGACAGGCCAAAAACAATATACCCCCGATATTTCGATCCGGGGGCATAAAAAATACATTGATATGATGCAAGTTTATTGTTTATGAAACCTGCCACTTACATCAATCTGTCTCTGCAGGTATACAAGGTTTCGCTCAATCTTCTGGCTGCGGTACTGTGACTCTGCCAAAACCACGCTCTTCAGAAGGTTGGGAGCTGTCTCCATGTCTCCATAGACCTTCACATACCTGCAGGGAACCAGAATGGGAATACCGGTATGTGAGTTTCATGCTGGGAAAAGTGGACTTAATGCACAAGCGTAAATTGTCGTTCCAGATAAGCCAGCTCAGTCCAATCAGGAACAACACTTCTGCGGTTATGGAATTTTTGTTGAAAGCAAATCTCTTAATGAAAATTTAATCCAGATGCTAGTGTCTCCCTAGATTAGACTGTTGGGAATGCACTGGCTAATCTGGGATGACACTTAACGCGCATGCATTAAGCCCAGTTTACCGAGAATGAGGCCTATTTAAATACATAAATTTAAAATACAACCAATGTTAAAGGGATTTTCTTGTAGCTTATGTTGGGAAGACACCCTAGCCTCCCTAATTTGTGAAAAACAGTTCATGAAATAGGGAAGACAGGGATGGAAATTACTAGTTGCCCATGATGAGCCAGGGGTAAGTAGATCTTGGCCTGGGCAACTCAATTTCAAAAGTTGGTAGTCCGGCTGGGCAACTAACTTTTTTAAGCTTGAAACAATTTAGTGAAATGAAAATTGAATACAAATTGGCGACGATGGATCAATAATGATTTAAATAATACTCATTATTAAGGCGTAGAAAATTATTAAATTCAGGCTCATAATTATACATAATGCATTTAAAGTGTGTCATGTCAGCAAAGTTATGTAATTATCTATTATTTTATTTAAAGAATGTAGTACATGTAGGTACACATGACACAAAATGTACATATATCTGGGCTTGTTAGTCTTTAGCTGGGCAACCAACATACTAAAGAAGGTTGACTGTGCTGGCAATCAATATTAACAAGAAACCATCGGAGACAGGTGATGCTACCCAAAGTTTTTTTTTGTCACAATGTTGCACAATATATTTAGATAAAAGGAAACGTCTTGAGGGGCATAACTTTGGACAAAATAATACGATGGATGGTTTAGCAACTTAAAAATTTCAAAGGGCCATAACTCTCTAAATAAATCATCTAACCAGAACCCACAATAACATGCGCATCTCCTCAAGGTACATGTAGTTAAGCCAGGGCCCTCACACTACTTTGAGGGAAGGGGTCCGCAGCCCTTAGGAGGGGGTATTTTCGCGGCGTTTCCCTTTTTGGGGGATTTTTTTACTTACTCTCTCATTATTTCATTTGTACATGTTTGCACTATATTCATTGCATTTTTCATAATTTAGTATGTTTGAAAAGATTAAATTGAAATAGAATTGAGATATAATAATCATGAGACACATCTTTCTATTAAAAAAAAAAAAAAAAAAAAAATATTTTTTTTTTTTTTTTTTTTAGGGGGAATTTCCCCCCCCCCCCCAAAAGGGGAAAAAAGTATACTTTTCAGGTGGGGGACTGCCACCGAAATTCGGCGGCAGATTTGATAGATTGAGGGCCCTGTAAGCTTCCCGTAAAGCTTCATTGAATTCCAGTCAGTAGTTGGGGGGACAAGAATTGCACTATATGTACAGTTTATAGAAAAGATGTGCATGGACGGACACATGCACAGACAGACGAAGGGCGACTTTATGCTCCCCCCAAAAATTTAGGGGGAGCATAAAAAGTTAGATCCCATCCGTGGAAGAATAAACATACATTACATAAGCAAATAGGGAAATAGTTTGTTTGATTTGAAGTAAATAAAATTGAAAATGCTGTGCCTTTTATTAATTGGCTTTATACTTGTTTTTTATGTGTTTTGCTTTTAATAATTACTTGATAAAAAAAAAAATATTCTATAAATCTATCAAAATTTATTATTTAATTATTATCAATGAAAAGCATTGCACGCACTTCATAAATAATGGTATTTCTTTAGATGATTGTCCATAAACGAACAAATAAAAAAATAATTTTAAGTCCTGAATGTTATGTTTGTTTTACTATAAATAGGATGCATTATTTTTTGTTCTTATAACGTTTTGAAAATTGTCAGTTTCCCAAACAGTGAACATGTAAATTCAGGGCTATTAATTTCAGGGCACAACATAAGTGTGAAGTCCTCAGCTGATTTTAACTGATATATTTGATAAGAATAAAGGAAGTGCATTATAAAGGGCAGCTGGGCAAATAAAAATTAGGGCATTTCATGGTTATTTAACAAATAACCAAAGTTGAAAGTTATAGTTTGTCATTTAACCCTTCTACTTCTACCACATGATGGCCACTATCAACTAATTTATCATACTGCCATATAGGAAATGCGCGAGAAAAAGACAGTTTAGAATGTGTAACCCTTTGTTGTCCTTTCAATTTTTTTTTATGAATGCATGTTTATGTTGCATTATGGAATATTGGTAATCTCAGGATAACGGAACACAGCCCTCTGTCCAAATCGGTCATTTAACAGCAGAATCTACATGATTTAGTAGGATCTTAAAGGTTAAAAGTAAACTTTTTCATACATACAAATAAAATTCAAATACTTCTCATGCCGTTTAACATGGCATGGACATTATGATGTGAGGTAAGTTCTGATGTTTGCAGATTTTTTACTTAAATGACATTTTAAAAAGCACCAATCTCTTTACTGACACGGAGTAAATTTTTTACTCTCGTCTTTATTTAGCAACATCGAATAAACCGCTATACGACAATTGTGTAGGAAAGGAAAAAAAACGATCTTATAGAAAATGTATAAAATATACATATTTTAGGTACAAGAATAAATCTTAATAGAAAAGTATCGTACAAATTAATCTAATAACTTGCCGCCGACGAATTCAAACTTGTTTTTGTCTTGATCAGACAGACGTTTGGCTGTCAACTAATGAAGCCAATGCGAACAATATAACGACAAGAATAACTCGGCATTATGCGGCAATCTCCACGCAGAGTTGTAGTTCCTTGCACTCACGTACATTGTACAATCTCTGCCAACACAAGAAGTTCCTACCAGTTTGGGTAGCATGTATTTTTTTTGTTTAAGTATTATATTATACAAATTAGTATCATTTTCTTTTTTATTTTGAATATAGTGTATTAAGATAAGATAACATAAGATAAGATTTATTTTGAGTCGGCAAGAGTTAAACAACAAACATAAGCTCAGACAGCTTGTACAACCACGGATTATAGATTACACGGATACGAAACGGGACCGTTACGCCAAATATCTTGTTGTGTCTAAGTCACGTGACCGTGTCGTAACTATCGATCTTTTATCGAAGCGCCGAGGCAAAGATCTATAGGTCTTTGGCCGAGGTTATAAATTTGATGTACCCACCAGGCCCGTACCCAGGAAATGTTGACTGGGGGGGGGGGGCCCAAACGGGGAGGGTGCGGGAGGGGTTGCCCCTCCCAATAGATTTTTGTTATTAGGCACTGTTCAAGGTGAATTTTAATGCATATAGAAACATATGTTGTGTTATAAATTTATGGATATATAACAAGTAAATCAGCACCTTTCTGAAGTCTAAAGCTTTAACCATTACGGGCCGTCCATAAAGTATGTCACGCTCCAGGTGGGGGGAGGATGAGTAAGAAAGTGACAGTTTGTTACATGGGGGAGGGGAGTCAGGCCACGTGTGATGTCACACATTTATTTAAAAAAATGTATAATTTATTTATTATTTCTTTAGTAGAATTTAAAACTAATTTTCAAAAATTTGTGAAACATTTGAATTAGTTTTATGTCAAAATAAGACGAATTGCGTATCTCCTGATTCTGTTGTTCGAATGTTTTATAGACAACTTGGCTGGGCCGGCTTATTCAAAAGGAACAACCTCCACACAGATTTCAATGACGAAATAATTGGACTGTTCCATTTTTAGTTAGTAAAGGGTTAAAAGAAAATCTAAATTATAATTTCGTTTTTATTAGAGGTTAACACGTGGATAAATATTCATACTGCTCATCGTAACAACCCTACAGTTATAAAAGCTTGTAATGTGAATGTTCTTTTACCGGTAAGTGAAGTTTCAATACGGTTTAATAGTGAATTTAGTTTTAGATTAAATTTTAATTAAGTATTAATTTTAAAAAAATGTTTGAAAGTGTGAGTTTGTTACGTACTTTAGGGAAGGGGGTCCAAGATTGTGTAACAGTTTGTGACATGCCGGGGTAAAAATGGGAAAAAAAGCGTGACATGCTTTATCAACGACCCCTTGGTGTGAAATGCACACACATGCACAAATTGCACACAGTAAAAGCAACCTTTGAAACAAAAAAAACTTTTATATGAAATGTAAACATAAAGTATGACTGTAGAGGAGGTTTGATTTCAAAGAGAAAATACTGCTATGGTTATTTGTCAGTAACTGACATAACCTACTAGTATTTTCTCTTTGAAATCAAACCCCCCCCCCCCCCCCTATATAAAATTTAAAAGTAAATTCATTATAAAATGTTCATCATCTACAAGACAGTTTTCACAGAAATGTTTAATAAGCTGTGACTCTAGAGGAGGTTTGAATTCAAAAGAGAAAACACTATTATCGTTTAGACCTACGACCTTCTGTATCAGTTCCATCCATTCGCTGTTTCTCTTTCCTTGTCCAATCAAAAGACGTGTTACACCCACCATCAAAAGATGAAGCATTGAGCACAATGGGTAATTGACAGATCGGGGATGTGTGTACAAGGTGATAAGAAAACAATGCCTAGGGGTTTATCTCCACTGGCGAGTAAATTAGCGCTAATCCCCTTGTGTATCAGGGGCAATAAAACAAATCTGCACATTTGTATTGCAGGGAAGTGTACTGTGGGCCCTTTCATGTGAGAAAATTTGCAGTAGGCCCATTATTAAAAAATCATAACTCGACAGCCAGCTGGGGGGGCCCGGGCCCCTGGGCCCAGTGCCTGGGTACGGGCCTGCCCACTCACGTCTTTTGTTAAATTATAGTTTCATTTCAAGGCCGATTTTGACAAATTATATATCATTAGAAAGCTTACGTAACGTAGTTTTCAGATATATCAATATATATTAAGTTTTTCTTCTGATTTCGGCAGCCCGGCGAGTTATAACTTTAACTTTTGCAAATAACATACCGTTTTGGAGTTTTAGAATCTAGATTTACGGTTGACATGTTCGTACTTTATACCGATTTGTAACGTTTATATTTGGAGTTCAGTTTTAAAAATAACATCTTGCTTAGGAGAATAGAATTCTGTATACGATAGAAAAAAAAATTGTTTAAAAACGAAAGTAATTAAGGAATGAAGGCGGGAAAATGTAGCGCGCGTTCCTAACGCACTGAACTGATGCTACGGTATTGGCGATTATGCTTTTGTTTAGATACCGGCCATTGAATTTCCTTTGCCATGATTATTATATTTTTTTTATGAAATATATTGAAATATTTTGTTCTAGAGACATATCCATAAAGCTAAGTATTAATGAAGCTTAATAAATTTACGATTTCAGCTCTTGATTATAACGCAGAAAGGGTGTTAATTTTATGATGAAACAGCGTATACAAATGTATAGCGAACCCTCTTGATATTTTTCGGCTTTGCATACTTCAAATATAATGGATGTCAAAACATTCATCGTTTGTTGTTTATTATCAAAAAGGTAATTATGTAAAATTATATGAAAGGTTATTAACCATAAATTATCAATTAATTAAAATTATTTAAAGATTCTTGAAAATCACGGTCAACTGTCTATGCATGTTTATTGAAATATCTTTATAAGTTAACAGAGTTATAAATATATAGAATTCTAAATTAAAACTCTGTATTATTTGTATTTTTCGGAAAGATTATTTAACCCCGTTGTGGTCAAATGAGAATGCTGTTTTTAATTATGTTGTTCCGTACACTACCATACACTCTTTATAGGACTACGAAATGACGGAGTTTTTTTACCGGTACCCGCTAAATACGTTAAATGTTAAGTATTAGATTTTTTAAATGTTTAAAATGTACATGTATAGGTATTTAGCACTTATAATTATTGTGATTTAGCTGGCTGACATCTATACAGTATTTAGTTTATGGCAATCTGAATGGGCAGATGACTATAAATGTTTTCAATACGCTACATATCTTATAAACGCAAAATTGAGTATTTGGCGTTACATTACTCCAAGAAATGACCACTAATACCACGAGAAGACATGGAGGTATCATAAAAAGTGTAATCTGACCAGACATTGCCACCTGTGGTTAGGGACCAATATACAAGTATAGGTCCCTGCTGTGGCGTATGACACCACAGTGTTATTTAGTATTAGTATTATACGTAACGTAAGCTTTCTAATGATATATAATTTGTCAAAATCGGCCGAGAAATGAAACTATAATTTAACAAAAGACGTGAGTGGGTACATCAAAATGTATAACCTCGGCGCTTCGCTGTACGCTAATCGTAAAAGATCGATAGCCACAACACGTTAAAACGCGCGGTGCTAAAACATAAAATGTGTATTTCTTGTGTTTAACTCGCTATAAATCCATTAATAACAACGGGAATATACTAAAAGTTATATTTTTTTTGAAAGGGGAATTAATAAGCAACAAGATAACGTATAAACCAATAAAATCGGATGAATAATTTTTGCATAAGATTGAATTTACTACAGTAAGGGTCAAATACTCGATTCATCTCCTGTCAATATACACTCCGTGGTACAACCGACTATAAAACATGATGAATAAGAAATAACAAGTGTATAAAAGCTGAAAGACTGGAAACAATTTGTTCTACAATTAAAAGGCAGATATACATATAAATATATAGCATGATACTACAACATCAGATATGGTACTAAAACGTTTAGATTTGTCTACATTAAAAGTCAGATAATTTTTTAAGAGAAAGAATAAAATATCAACTAGACACAGCATGCAGAGCATACAAAACATATCAAGCATACAGAGCATACATAGCATGCAGAGCATACAAAGCGTACGGAGCGTACAAAGCAACCAGAGTATACAAAGCGTAAGGCACAAAGTATACATAGCATACATAGCATTCAACGCAAACAAAGCACACAAAGCATGCCAGGCATACAAAATATACTAGGCATACACAGCACACAAAAATACACCAAGCAAGCAAGGCATTTAAAGTATATAGAGCAAAAAACACATGCAAAGCACACAAAGTATACAAGCAAACAATGCATATAAAGTATATAAAGCACACAAAAACATGCAAAGCACACAAAGTATACAAAGCATACAGATCACACAAAGCATATAAAGCATATAGGGCCTACAAAGCATGCAAAGCACACAAAGCATACAAAGCTAAGAAAAATACCAACAGCATATAACATTTAAGTAAATAAAGCATATAGAGCATGCTAAGCATCCAAAGCACATAAAGCTAAGCAAATCTAACACTATATAACATTATAATAGAAAATGAACTTAAAACTAAGTGATGTGATGCTCCCTTGCTGTGGAAATCCCATTAAGTCTACAGCATTTGCACCTACAGATTTTTCCATTCCATGTCCCAATTAAAGTTTTAAATTGCGAAAAATTTGTACATTTTCTAAAATCTTCTGGTAGGGAGTTCCACAGCGAGGGGGCAGCATATCGAAAAGAATTTTTACCATATGTTGTTGTGCGTACCTGTGGTATCTGTAAAATATTGGTATATCTAAAATTTATGGTTGACTGTCTCTTAACAATTAAATCATTTAACAAAGGTGGAGAAATTTCATTTATGATTTTAAATGTTTCAATAGCCATTGATCTTATACGTCTTATTTGCAAGGACGGAAGGTCTACCTTTTGTAAAAGATCGATATATTGAGTGCTATAGTCGTTGTATATAAAACGAATTGCCCTTTCTTGAATTTTTTCCATCTTTTTAATATTAGTTTCTGAACAGAAATGCCAGGTCATCGGGCAAAAATTAAAATTTGATAATACAAAGGTATGGAAAATTAAAAGCTTGTTTTTTACACTTAAATTTCTACCAACTCTTTTTAAGATGTTAATTTGAGTGGCTGCCTTCTTACATAATCCTTGTATATGAGTATCAAAATTTAGTTTATAGTCTAGTATTAGTTTAGGTCCATAATAAAAAAAATAACTACCTAAATTAAACAAGAGGGCCAAGATGGCCCTAGTTCGCTCACCTGAGAGGAGTCGGTTCATTTAATCTTTACCAAATGTCAAACTTGATCTAGATATTGTCCAGACAAACATCCTGGTCAAGTTTCATCATTATTTCATCTGCGAGTCATGATCAATGTACCTATGAAGTTTCATGATCCTAGGCGTAAGCATTCTTGAGTTATCATCCGGAAACCATTTTTCTAAGTTGAGTCACAGTGACCTTGACAGCCATTGTGTGAATACGTTTTTTGGCACTATGACCTTGACCTTTGACCTAGTGACCTGATAATCAAAAGGGGTCATCTGCGAGTCATGATCAATATACCTATGAAGTTTCACGAATCTAGGCATAAGCGTTCTTGAGTTATTATCCAGAAACCATTTTACTATTTCAGGTCACCGTGACCTTGACCTTTGACCTAGTGACCTGAAAATCAATAGGGGTCATCTGCGAGTCATGATCATTGTACCTATGAAGTTTCATGATCCTAGGCATAAGCGTTCTTGAGTTATCATCCACAAACCATTTTACTATTTCAGGTCACCGTGACCTTGACCTTTGACCTAGTGATCTGAAAATCAATAGGGGTCATCTGCGAGTCATGATCATTGTACCTATGAAGTTTCATGATCCTAGGCATAAGCGTTCTTGAGTTATCATCCAGAAACCATTTTCCTATTTCAGGTCACCGTGACCTTGACCTTTTTATCATCTGGAAACCATTTTACTATATCGGGTCACCGTGACCTTGACCTTGTGACCTGAAAATCAATAGGGGTCGTCTGCGAGTTATGATCAATGTACCTATGAAGTTTCATGATCCTAGGCCTAAGCGTTTTTCAGTTATCATCCAGAAACCATTTTTCTATTTCGGGTCATCGTGTTCTTGACCTTTGACCTAGTGACCTGAAAATCAATAGGGGTTATCTGCGAGTCATGATTAATGTATCTATCAAGTTTCATGATCCTAGGCATAAGCGTTCTTGACTTATCATCCGGAAACCATTTTACTGCTTTGGGTCACTGTGACATTGACCTTTGACCTAGTGACCTGAAAATCATTAGGGGTCATCTGCGAGTCATGATCAATGTATCTATGAAGTTTCATGATCCTAGGCATAAGCGTTCTTGAGTTATCATCCGGAAACCATTTTACTATTTCGGATCATCGTGACCTTGACCTTTGACCTAGTGACCTGAAAATCAATAGGGGTCATCTGCGAGTCATGATAAATGTACCTATGAAGTTTCATGATCCTAGGCATAAGCATTCTTGAGTTATCATCTGGAAACCATTTTACTATTTCGGGTCACCGTGACCTTGACCTTTGACCTGGTGACCTGAAAATCAATAGGGGTCATCTGCGAGTCATGATCAATGTACCTATGAAGTTTCATGATCCTTGGCATAAGCGCTCTTGAGTTATCATCCGGAAACCATCTGGTGGACAGACGGACAGACATGAGCAAAACAATATACCCCCTCTTCTTCGAAAGGGGGGGGGGGCATAATGAGAAAACTGCCCCCTCCCAGCAGTCATGTTATTCAACTGACTGGAACCATTTTTGAACTAAACTCTCGTATCAAGGAAACAAATGTTCTGAGCAAATTTTATGAAAATTGGGCCAAAAATGTGACTTCTGCTGTGTTCACATGTTTTCACTATATATATATATATATATATATATATATATATATATATATATATATATATATATATATATATATATATATATATATATATATATATATATATATATATATATATATATATATATATATATATATGTATAGAGAAAAATGCCCCGCCCATTGGTGGCTATGTTTTTTCATCGATCCCGACCATTTTCAAACTCGTCCGAGTTATCAATAACACCAATGTTTTGACCAACTTTCATGATGATTGGGCAAAAATTGTGACTTCTAGAGTGTTTACAAGGTTTCTCTATAGCCAAATAGGGAAAACTGCCACTAAATACATATAGACCGTTGAATGTTATTGTTTACATTCGGGATTTTGCGCGTGCGAGTTGACTTAGGTACGAGTTGACCGGCACCCGCACTGGCTGGTTGGCAAAAACACTGGTTACAATAACGTAAAACATGTATACATGTCTTTTGTTTAGTCAATAAAACGATACAAAAATCCGAAATAAACATTAAAACTCTTAAATAATAGTGCAAAAATATAATATTTAGTACCAATAAATGTATTTTCATAAATATAATTTCCTCTGTATAAAAATACGAATTAGTTATTAACATCAGAGTAAACGTGGTCGGAAGACTAAAAACTGGCAATCCCACAAAACAAAACAACAATTATTCTTTCCTATTCTTTGTGATAGTAAGATTTTGATAAATTATATTTCAAAGATAATAACACATACATTAATTTGATTATAATTATAAGTGGTGTAGATAGTGTTATTGTTCATAAGCGAACGAAAGTGTAAGAGGGGCATTTAATCAATTATAAAACGAAGCCCTAAGAGCGGAATACATTACAATATATAAACATTGTAGTAATTTTATTTTCCATTAAATGAATTACCGTTTCGTTTCCATCGAATGACAATATCATAAAGTTTAGCATACACATGAAAAACAAGAACTGCATATTAAGCAAATTGAACTGTCTGCGTGCACTCTCTTTACTGGTGATAAGGAGTGATAACAATTTAGCATTTTATGATAAATACATCTATATATTAATTTATTTTACGCATTTTTTTACCCTTTTGTTGTTTGCATGTTTTCATGATGTCATTTCGTACACTACAGAAACGTACACTCTTAACACGTAATAGCCGAGTTTACATTTGCCGGTTTTCGTTAAATACGTTAATTGTGTAGCAGTGAAATTGCACAATATTTATGTCCCCCACTATAGAAGTGGGGGACATATTGTTTTTGCCCTGTCTGTTGGTCTGTTGGTTGGTTGGTTGGTTTGCGCCAACTTTAACATTTGCAATAACTTTTGCAATATTGAAGATAGCAACTTGATATTTGGCATGCATATGTATCTCATGGAGCTGCACATTTTGAGTGGTGAAAGGTCAAGGTCATCCTTCAAGGTCAAAGGTCAAATATATGGGTCACAAACGCTCATTTAATGTACACTTTTGCAGTATTTCAATATTCAAGATAGCAACTTGCTATTTGGCATGCATGTGTATCTCATGGAGCTGCACATTTTGAGTGGTGAAAGGTCAAGGTCAAGGTCATCCTTCAAGGTCAGATGTCAAATATATGTGGCAAAAATCGCTCATTTTATGAGTTCTTTTGCAATATTGAAGATAGCAACTTGATATTTGGCATGCATGTGTATCTCATGGAGCTGCACATTTTGAGTGGTGAAAGGTCAAGGTCAAGGTCATCCTTCAAGGTCAGAGGTCAAATATACGTGGCCCAAATCGCTAATTTTATGAATACTTTTGCAATATTGAAGATAGCAACTTGATATTTGGCATGCATGTGTATCTCATGGAGCTGCACATTTTTTTAGTGGTGAAAGGTCAAGGTCATCCTTCAAGGTCAAATATATGGGTCAAATTGCCCATGTAATGTCACTTCTGCAATATTGAAGCTAGCAATTTTATATTTGAAATGCATGTGTATCTCATGGAGCTGCACATTTTGAGTGGTGAAGGGTCAAGGTCAAGGTCATCCTACAAGGTCAGACGTCATATAGGGGGACATTGTGTTTCACAAACACATCTTGTTTTAATTTATAGTTATTAACACTCTATTATTATGATTAAACATGCTAATATATACATACACTAGTTCCTGTTAATCCATTTCGGACAAATATCTTCATTTTTTATAATATGTTAAAATATTTTATTAAAGCAACTGTTTCGTATTTTGGCTTTACAATTTTGCTTAGATGATTGCTCAATATGCCAAGAGATGACATGGAGGTATCATAAATTGTGTTTAATGACCAGACACTTGTATGCCACATGTGGTTTATAAAGGGACTCAAGAATAGGTCCCTGGATTTATGACACCATGTGTTCTTTGTAATTGTTTGGACAGTATCCGAGCATAACGAGATAATCGCTTTGATGAACAAAGGTGCATTAAAACACCGGGTTTAAACGCTGAAACAAAGAGTGTCAAAATCGGTGTGAATAATTAAATAAAAACAATTACATTTATCAAGAGAATTTATTGAATGTGTAACAAGGCAAGTTTTTACAGGCATAAATGTTCAAATCAGTTACTATATGTTGCGTACATAAAGTCGATCTATTTGCTGTTTGTTTACATCCTTATTTGTGTTCGTTCATTAAATTTGATTTATTCTGAAAGAATTTCAATATCAGAGAATTTTTTTATCTCAAAAATGGTCGCGAAGATGTGCCAAGTAGAGATTTTTATGGTAACCACATACCGCGCTCGTATATTGTGTTCCACTCCCGAGTTCGTTTATAGTAAAAACAAATAATAACAACACTATAATCGTTCCAAAAATGCATTTCCTTGCACGCTTATGTTTTATTCAGACATAGTTAGTAAAATTATATTTGATATAGTGCATGATTATCAATAAAAACGATGATTATTTCAACCGTCTCTATATGCGCTTATATGAATTTCACCTCTTTTTGCCAACCAGTGGGCGGAGTCTAATATTTGCAGGTGCGCGTGACGTCACTCGTCAACTGGTCTATAGAGAAAAATGCCCCGCCCACTGGCGGCCATGTTTTTTCAACGATCTCGAGCATTTTCGAACTCGTCCGAGACATCAATCGAACCAATGTTTTGACCAACTTTCATGATGATTGGGCAAAACGTGTGACTTCTAGAGTGTTTACAAGGTTTCTCTATAGCCAAATAAGGAAAACTGCCCCACCCACTGGCGGCCATGTTTTACAACGGATCGGAACCACTTGTGAACTCAACCAAGATATCATTAAGACAAACATTTTGACAAAGTAACATGAAGATTGGGCATGAAATGTGACTTCTACAGTGTTAACAAGGTTTTTCTTTTTTTGACCTAGTGACCTAGTTTTTGACCAGGCACAACCCAGTTTCGAACTTGGCCGAGATATCATTGGGACAAAGCTTTTGACCAAGTTTCATAGAGATGTAACAAGAAATGTGTCCTCTAGAGTGTTTACGAGCAAATGTTTACGGACGGACGGACGGACATACGACGGACAAAGACCGGTCACAAAAGCTCACCTGAGCAATCAGCTGAGCTTAAAAGTAAGAATAACGACGACAACATTTTTCAATTTCTTAAGTGTTTGTAAACATGGTGGTTTAGTTAACTTGAAAATAACGAAAGCTTTCTTGAATTTGACCCGTCCATTTAGCCAAAAGCGAAACAGATTGAGTGTTTAGAACATTTTTTTATCAGGGAAAGACATAAATGCCAACCTTCCTGTAGGTTATGAGAAGATGATGATATATCAAATATTGCCGAAGCTGTTTAACTTAAAGAAGATACACTGCAAAAATCGACAATATTATTAGTCATATCTCTTTATTACCAACACTCAAAATGAACAAATGGAAACTCTAAAAAAGCATGATGTAAAGGCCTGTAGACTTTCTTACCATGAATATGATGACTGATGGTGAAATAGAGGTAAGATATAAATCTCACTGCATAAGTATTAACCCTATACCGTTGATTATCATTTTGGAGACTTCTTTCCAGTAAACACTATCACATGTGGTACAAAATCTCCAGTTATTGGTGCGGCGCCACGGGTCTGAATATGGTCCCCATTCCAAAGCCAAAACATGTTGTTTATAACCAAACATTGGCTAATTTTAATAGGATTAAAATGTTTAATTTTCATGACAAAAGTTCATGCTGTGCGAGCTTCTATTTTTAGAATGGTGATATGAACTCATCATTTATCTGATTGGTCAATTTGGTGTCTGGTGCACACAAGATCTGCGAAGAATGTTTCATATTTGTTTTCGTAATAGACGAAAACACAGCGTTGTTTAAATAATTAACTTGAAAATAATTTTATTAATATAAATTAATATACAGACTATCAGTTCGAATCATATATAACAGTGAATTTTAGTTTTTTTTGTTGTAGACATTGTTTGGATGTAAGATTAAGAAAGTTAAAAAAAAAGAATCTTTGGTGCATTTATGGCATAGTACTTTTATAATATTTGTGTAGAAATTGCAAATGTCCCATATTTTTAGTTCATCTAACTTGTTATTTACCTTGTTCAACAGACTGACTGACTGACTGACTGACACTTCAACCTGATACATGCTGATGATACACCTTGGTATTGCAAATCTTTTTAGCGACACCATGCAGTAGCCAAAATAGTCATCTGCTTGTAAATAATTAATTTTGGATGAGTTTGAAAATCTCTGAAATTTACAATAATTTGCACACATTTGAGTGGGAATATTTCAAAACTGCACGTATTTTGTTTTCTGAAATCAAAATAGTTGGTTCCAACTTCATATTTCTTAGCACCAACACAGAATTCATATGACATTACTTTTAATCGGGGTATTTAACACTTTTTAGTAGAACCATTAATAATTCTGGTGCAAAATTATTAATTCACCAAACTCACTTACTCGATCTATGTACGATAAGAATAACATGTTTGTTAACACTTATATAAAACTATGCTGGACAAAAGCTATCAAAGACCTTATTGACAATTTAGGCTTAAGCTATGTATTGCATGAAAATGTTAATATAACAGACCATTATCCAAAACTTAAACAACGTCTTCGAGATCAATATGTCCAGTCATGGAATGATATGATAAATTCGCAAAGTAAATTATATTATTATGTTAAATTTAAAAAGGAATATACATTTGAAAAATATTTGGAATGTGTTGATAATGATTGCCATAGAAAAGCTCTAACAAGATTCAGACTAAGCGCTCATTCTTTAGAAATTTAAACTGGTAGATACAATAACATTCCTAGAGAAAACAGAAAATGCAAACTGTGTAACAGTAACATGGTTGAAACAGAATATCCCTTCTTATGTATTTGTACGCTTTATCAAGATTTAAGAATCAAGTATACTGTTAACCAATCGTTCTATACTGTCAACAAGTTCATATCTATGATGTCAAGTCCTAACTGGAAATATTTCCAAATTTATTTACAATGCTATGTTAAAAAGAAATGATTACCTTGCTAGCTAGCTACTCTGTTGTTTCTTGTTAACGTTGAAAACTAATTATGTATCATGTATTCACGTATTTATTTAATAATCCATTTATGTGAAATGTATTTTGTTTAATATTTCATTTGTGTGGTCATCTTTATATATATTTGTTTACTATCAAAGGCATGTATTTGCTGATTTTGCCAATAAACTGAAACTGAATAATAGTTTTGTACATGTAACTGTAACTTTACTAAATTCATGGTATGACATATTTCAAATTTCTTTTCATTCTGCTTTAATAAATGACATATATTTATATAACATACTTTGCTTTACTGATAAAATGCCATGGTATTTATTTCATATTATTACTCAATAATATATATAATCAAAAATTATACCAGTAAAAGTAGTACATGTACCATATAACTCCCACTCTGATCTGACTCAGAGTGAAATACTGGTCATTCGCATATTACTTGCAGATAAGACATTTATTTGTATACCGGTATATGTATTTACAGCTGATGGAGAAAAATATGGTTAACAATATCGCAGAAGGGAAATTTGCAATTGTGTTTGCACATCCGGAGGCACTTCTTAACACAGTCAGTGAAAAAGACTTGCTGCAAAAAACAATGATTGATCCTGTAAATGGGGTAGTGATAAATGAATGACACATTGTAAAAGAATGGTAGAAAAGTGAAGTAGAGATTTTGGGTACCATAGAACAGTCAGACACATACAATGGTTTTTTTCTTCTTTATTAAGTACCTGTAAAAGGTATACTTTCCCAATTGAGAAAAAAAATACAAAATTCCCAATGCCAAGGGCTATCAGAAAAATTCCATAAGGAAGAACAATTTCATCATTTTTGTTCCAAAAGTTCATCATCTGCAAGTTTACAAAAAAATGAGCACAGAAACTTAACATTTCAAGCCAGAATGCATGTTTATGAATTTTTCAATTTATTTGTGCAATCTTTACCATGCAATTATATTTATAAAGCTCCATAATTCACAGTCTGTAGATTTTAGAACACAAGTTTTCCCTATTTTAGGAGTTTGCACAATAGCTTTTCCCAATTTATATGATTCATGTACTTTTTCCAATTGGACAAAGCAAATAGCTGATATATCCTCCAAATTTTCATATAAATTTATCAGTCTTTGTAGTTCAATGGAAGAACACTTCCCCTGCTTTGTGGAAAGAAATCTGGGTTCAACATCCAGCAAAGGCTATAATTTACACATGTGTTATTTGGAGGATAAAATGCTTTTGCATGGCATTTGTTTTACTATTGGTATATTTTGATCATTATTGGTATTTATTTGCTTTTTTATTATTTATGTACAAAGACCATTTTAAGAGCAAAATATTAACCGTTTTGATGAAGGTATATTTAATTATATATTAACACCATTTTAAATTGATTCTGTCAACTTAATGTACATGTGTACAACGTTTTGTGCATGAGCAGTTGAGTGCTTGTACAAATCACAGAAGAAGTGGACTAAAATTTCTGGATTGTTATTATAACTTTACTGATTCATTTTTGTTTGTTTTTAATCTTAGCCTTACATGTATCTTCATTTATATATGAAATTATGTTTATCATATTTTCTCTCATCTTATAAGCACCTTGGACTGTTATTCCAATTCTTTGGTGCCACTTTTAACATTCAAAATGTATATAATTAGATTAAATCCAAGTAATCTTTGTTATTTCGTCACGAAATAACAAAGAAGCAAATACTGTGCACCTCGTGATCGACTTGATAGTTTGATATCGAAAGTGAATTGTGTGTGGTGTTAGGCTACCTTGTAAACAAATGTAGTTCCTTGTATATAACAACTTAATGTCATATTGATATCATTAAACTTTAAGATTTGCAATTCAATATGATTACAGTTGTAATTAATAACGATCGACACTTACAGAACGATATTCTGATTTAAAAAAAAGATTATTTGATCAGCGGTTGTTTTTTGAACGCGGAGTAATACACTGACCTTGGTTACACTACAGTCATTATCAAAGTACGACAAACACTCATGAAAACATATTTTGTTTAAATACAAAAAGTTTACTGAATAAAAAGTGGGATAAATAGAATAATAGGTCAGTGTTGATTATAGATCAGGTTTATCATGCTCGGCACGAAAACGAAAAAGCACTCGCCAAGGCTCGTGCTTTTTGTTTTCTAAGCCTCGCATGATAAACCTGATCTATAATCAACACTAACCTATTATTCTCTATTTAATAAATAACTATATGAATGGTTATACAAAATGTAAAGATAACTTTAGTATAAAGTAATAATAGTGTCACTTCTGTTTTTATATCTTTTTATGCTTCCCCAAAATTTATTTTCGGGGGAGCATATAGTCGCCGCTTCGTCTGTCCATGTGTGCGTCTGTCTGTCTGTCCATGCACAATTTTTGTATGGGCTATTTCTCAGCAACTAATGACCGCCCGGAATTCAATTAAACTTTATGGGAAGCTTCACTACCAAGAGGAGATGTGCATACTATCAGGGGGTTTTGGTCGGATGATTTTTCACAGAGTTATGGCCCTTTGAAATTTTCTATAAAAAAATTATTGTTCCCCCCCCCCCAACTACTGTGCCCTCAGATGTTTCCTTTTATCTGAATATATAGTGCAATATTGTTACACAAAAAAATAATTTGGGGAGCATCAACCGTCTCTGATGGTTTCTTGTCTTATTAGGGTAGAGGGATTCAGGACAGCCTTTTAAAAACTGAAGACCCTTCTTGTGTATTAAATGGTGTCCCATTCATGGCATTAAGTGATACATTAACAACCAGTCTGATGAAGGAGCTGCCAAACAATTTTGGGGCTCAACAACCCCATTACAGTTCAAGAAAGCCCTGACTGTACAAGTATATTCCTTAAAAAATCACAAGTCGAAATCTAGTGACACTAATAAAATTTATAAAGAAATTTTCAAAAAAGAATATGATGACCTCAAAAAGACCCCTATAATTATCCAGTTACACTCCTGTTCATGTCTTTGTACTATATAAGCCAGGCAGCAGCATTTGTTTGGATATGAGGATAAAACAACAGCTTGCTATGCAGTGTTTTTTTTAAGACAAGATAATGTTGTTTTTAAAACAACAGTTGAAGGACTACTACTTCAAAACCCCAAAATCAGACTTGTGCTCACATTGTCATTGCAGGGTTAATAAATAAAATGTTTGTTATATTTTTTTTAATTTAAAAAAACATATTATACTGTCAAATACACACACAACTCAAGACAAATTTAACGTTAGACAAGTTGACTCTAATATATGTTTGCCCTACATTTTTATCAGTATTGTTTTTTCAATCCACTTTTGTTTTATTTTGAAAAAAAGTTTCAAACAATTATATTTATGCAGCTTGTAGTTTATCACTTATCTGTATTGCTGTTCTATTGTCTGTTTAGATCTTAAATGGAGAACCAATCAACTTATTTGAAAATAGTGAAGACTACATTAACACCTTGACACATTTTGAAATGAACATCTTAAATAAATAATAAAAAAATGTATTTTAGTACAATGCATGTCAAAACTTGATATTTTATGTCTTTCTTTGCACTGGAAATGAAACCATAGCTGATATAAAAACATATAATAAAAAGAAAAAGCATTCACAAGTTTGTGCATACACATGTCAAGGCTATTTAAGTTTTAAATACTAGTAAGCTTTAAGAGACAATTTTGTTATGCCATTCATTGGCATTTTAAAGGCAAACTGCTTTTTGTTCTCATGTATTTTTCCTTATGTATTAATATAAATCCTGCTCAGTAACTATGCACAACTTTGCATCACTGTATATGCCTACTTTTTACTGGTATACATGTAAATTACCCATCAAATAAAAGCTGTGTGATGTTCTATATTTAAAATAAAATACTATTCAAATATAAAGCAATATTCAAATAACAGTTTTATAGTGGTATTACTAAAGACATGAATTCATAACCTATAGCAGTTTTACTTAATAAAAAGAAAAATCACATGACTGTAACATAATGGTACATGTAGATAAACTGTAAGTCTTCAGTGCACAGACAGTACATATTTGTGTTCTACATGTACATTAAGCATGTGTTCTTGCAATAAGTAGTGGATTAAAACACAGGTGATGTGAATATACAATGATTTGAAGTAACATGTAGTTGATATAGTAAATTGTAATGTGTCAGCAAATTTGTTCCTGGTAGGCAAGCATTAAGGTAGTTTAGTTAGACGTATAGTCCCAATAAAAAAATGCTCAGCACATTTGAAGGTAAAAAGCATTTTTTTCTGAAAACTGTCTTTTATATAAGATGTCATGTTCAACTTCAATGTCTATATTTAGAATATCTTGTTTCGAATGGAATGCAGACTGAATGTTGTATGAAGTATTGTAAAAACTCGAGCAGATAGATCACCAGCTATCCACATACAAAATATATGCCATTCCATTAAAATGTTATAATAATGATTGGTGTTTTTTTTCCTTCTATTTTTTTTGCTTGAAATGAGATGTCCATAAGAAACAGTTTATAAACTCTCTGTTTCAAATCATTCAGTCTACTTGACTGAGGCTTAAAATGGTAGGGCGCACTTAGTATGGAAGTTCATGTCTATGTATCAAACCCTAGTAGTCATCCTCAGAAAATTCATGTTCAAAATCGATAGTATGTCCATAATACAGTCTTTCTACTACTTGCTTGATCCTGATCTTTAAATTAACAGAGTTGAACACAGGACATTTGGCATGCCTTGACACAATCCTCCAATCTTTTAATAAAAAAATGGTTGGAACTCCCTCAAAGAATTGGATATCACTTCACAATTCTTTAATCTGGCTGGAGTTTGATGGCTACTTGAAACTTTCCTAACTGCTGTGGAAATCCATCAAGTGCTCAATACTGAACATTTATCATGCTCTAAAATATCCTTTATATGCATCTTTTTACCATTTTAAAACCTGAAAATTATAAAGCGTTGCAACGCGAAACGATTGAATAATTTGTAGAGTTCTGTTGTTGTCGTTATACTCTGTGATACTACGAGGATTGCTTATATAGAGTATAAAATGCATCACTATGTTTATGAGCACATATGGCCGAGTGGTCTAAGCGATAGACTATTACTGTTTCCTCACAAATATCCCATGTACCTTTTTGAAATAACATTTCAACCAATCCAAACTGTATAGCGAATTCGAAGTCATTAACGTTTTCATTAACATCTAAAAAATTTATGTCGGCTAAACTTCTATTGTTACGTTTATACTAAACTCAAAGTTATTTCCATCTTTTATATCCGTCGGTCGAGTTAGTGGAAACAAAGTTATTTTTAAGGCCTAAAAATAGTATTAAGCAAATAAGAAATATTAAACTCAAACAAACGAAGGAAGGACGCAAACGTGTATTACTTACATGCTATGTTTTTTTGTTTTAAAACCTTCTTCATATTGCATTCGTTTTACATACATATTTTACATAAATATAATTTGTGCTGTGATGTACCATAATTATAATCATAATATAATATAGTAATATAGTATAATATGTATCAGTATCTTGATGTATGTTTCATTTACTGCCGCTTGAACAGAATGGTGAGCTTAAATTAAACCGGGTATTCTATTTCACTTGGTCTTGTACATTCAATACCTCTCCCTTTTAACCGCAACAAGGAACAAAATGTTCATTTGAATACGCATTATGAACCTAAAATTTCATGCAGAAATAAATAAAACAACTTTTCAGCTTCCTCATTTCATTAAAAAAACACCATGAACATCGCTTTAAAGGAACTGCTTAAAGATTTTCGTACTTTAAGAAAATGTAACTAAATGTATTTCCTATCGCTTAGGCCACTCGGCCATCCGCACTCATACAATGAGTGATGAATTTTATACTATATATAAGCAATTTGCGTAGTATCCCAAAATTTAACGAAAACAACAAAACTCTCCGAATTAATCAATCGTTTCGCGTTGCAACGCTTTATAAATTATCAGGTTTATAAATCGTCAAAAGATGCATATAATGGATAGTTTCGAGCATGGTAAATGTTCAGTATTACTGTTTCCTCACATATATCATAAATACAAAGAATATTTTCGAATCTGAAACATTTTTTTTTATTTTGTCAATTTACCGAAACGCGAAAAGGCCCCTTTAATAATGTCTCAATTCTTTTTGATGGGACTTAATCACATATTTTTGTATTTTTGAAAAATGCCATTAAAATAATTTACTTACAAACATGTTATATGTGAAATGACTTTAAATAATTTTAATTATAGGCAAAATACAAAATACTGTCCAGGGTTCGTACCCGGGACCACTCGAACCAAAAGTTAATACGCCAATACACCACCACGCAGGCTTTTAAAATGCAATGGTAGTTTTAACGCTATGCAGGTAATACGCGTTTTTGCTAAATAAGCCACGAAAAGCGTTCCAAACGCTGTATTTTTCCAATTTTGATTATCAATTATTAATAACACATATTTTAACATTTTTATCATGTTGTATTTGCTTGTTTGGGTATAAAATAAAAATTCTTTAAGGAATCAATAGCATTTTAAATTGTCTTTTTTTTACAAACTTCGAACAAGCCCCTATAATATCCTAACATTATTAATATGTTTATTTTTCCAAACTTTTAACAGATCCCTTTAAATGCGGAACACAACTAATCGGGGCATCTGAATAGCTACTTCCTGAATAGCATCCGTGTTGACGTATCAGTTTAGTATCCACGCAGCTGGAAATAGTCGAGCATCTAAAACCAGTGACTTTGAATTTATAGCAAAGGTGTTTATATCTTAATGCCGTTATTTTACTCGGAACACATTTGAAATGAATACTATCGCAATACTAGTTGCTTTTACTGCATTTGTGATACTAGTCGGTAAGTAACGTATACATGTTTTTTATTGTGTTCAATTACACAAAGTCATATATAAATCGCGAAATAAAAAAAAATGGCTTTTAAAAATCGGCGTTGACATTAATGGTGATGTTATTTTGAAGTTTTATGCCTAATTTTTGAATCTCTAGCTATTTATTAGAATTCTCGACACCAGCTTCTTCGAGGCTGGTGTCCATAATAATAACCCATAATACGTGTATGTTGTAGATTAACTTCATCATGATTATAATCGGTACCGTGAAGAATGCGATCTTACACCACCCCAGTTTTTCATTCGTGAAAATAACCTATGCCTTAAAACCTAAAATCTACTGTACGGTAGAAAGATGTATTAATTTACAGGCAAAATTTAACAATATTTAAAAGTGACATTGTCAGAAAACAGCAAGAGCATATAAACATATTTTTACACCAGTTTATATATTTGGATATAGTTATGTCTAACAATACGTTATGCGCTTCATTCGTGTTTTACTAAATGTGCATTTTATAATAAGTCTTAATAAATCTTAGCGCGCTACAACACGTTAACTAAAACAATCTATATACATTTATTAAACGCGTCAGTGTAAACACAGCCGCGTGCTATTTATTGGAGGAAACTCTCTATATATGCTTTGTACATATGAACATGATGAATTTTCTATTATCGTTTTCCCTACATACTGAAAAAAGAAAGGAACATATCTTCCATCAATATTTTATCATTTTGACAATACAACTACACGTGACGCTTTGATAATACTTCCTTCTTCCTAATTCTCAATCGGTGAATTGCACCATTTAAATACACGGTCAGTTTCGTTTTTGAAGGTTTTGTTCAATAGGTTTTTTTTTAATTCTGTGAATGATTTATTTCGTTCTTTTTAGAATATACATTCATTTCAATAGTGAATAATTGCCTTCAACCGTTGTTGTAAATGTGCATTCTTTTAAACATTACACTTCTTAAATTCAAAATTTTAACATTATATTTTCAAACATTGTATCCGCTGCATATAATAATCAAAAGAATACCCCCAAAGACATCACAGAGAGCTACGCCGAAAAACTGTTTTCTTACGAGAGATCTATGACTAAATCAGGGATCAGGAGGCTGCTCAACAATGTTCTGGTGGTGGTGGTCATGAAAAGCCGTATCCGTTTTTAAAATGGTTTATTACAAAAACAATCGACTTTAAACGCGATGTAAAAGCAAACTAAAGAAAGTCACTTGTATTGGATAACACTATATTTCATAGCTAAAACAACATAGTGCAAACGGCACTATCGTATTTTAAGTTTTTAAGAATGTTATAATCATTTTTCATGCAGTTTTTTTTTTCTAAATTCTTTGGATTTTAATAGATAGGATACATGTTTTGTTTATCAGCCTGCAATGGCCGTAGGAGTTAAAAAGACGGTTAACAACTTGATGCAATATCCGTTAACTCGTGTCTTGTTGTGAACTTTCGCAATTACTTAAGACTAACTTAAGATGATTGTATGAATGAACACAAAGAAAGTATGTCGAGAACCATGAAGACTGATGTTGAAAAAAGATAGTATCCTTTAGGAAGCATGTAAATGCCACGTTACGTGGTACTTTAACAACATATCAAACATGTTCGGCCGGACATTTTTTTGTAACACTTGTCACATTTATTTCTGTATCACTGTTAAACCATTTTAGGTGTGGACGATGTCAGCGCCGATACAACTACAACTTTGGAACCCACAACGTCAACTATAAAATCAACAACGACAACTATGACAGCCAGAACGACAACTGTGGAATCCACAACTACGAATTTGCCACCCACATCGACAACTGTGGAATCCACAACTTCAAATGTGCCTCCCACAACGACAACTGTGAAATCCACAACTTCAACTGTGCCTCCCACAACGACAACTGTGGAATCAACAACTTCAACTATGCAATCCACAACAACTTTAGATTCCACAACATCAACTGTGCCCCCAACAACGACAACTGTTGAATTCCTAACATCAACTGTGCCACCCACAACGACAACTGTGGTATCAACAACGACAACTGTAGAATCAACAACATCAACTGTGTCACCCACAACGACTACTATGCAATCCACAACCACTCCGTCGAACATAACAACCAATCCGTCAAACGTAACAACCACTCCGTCAAGCGTCACAACCACTCCGTCGAACATCACAACCACTCCGTCAAACGTAACAACCACTCCGTCGAACATCACAACCGCTCCGTCAAACATCACTTCCACTCCGTCAAACGTCACAACCACGCCTTCCAACGTCACAACCACACCATTCAAGACCACAGCCACAACGTCAAATAGCACAACCAACGCGCCGAAGAACAAGTTCAACGCCCTGTCCTTCGGAGGAGGGATCATCCTCGGATTCGGGGTGGCGCTCATTGCCGCTCTCATTTTCTACTGCGTCGGGAGACAGAAGCGCACCGGATACGCCTCAATCTAAGATCAACAATTGGGTGACACTGATTTTTACGTTTGGATCAGTAAACAAAGCAGTTTTGTAGTATAGGAGAACGCACTTGTTAATTGCCTAATGTTATGGAAGTTATTACCCGCTTTCGTTCTTGTCTTCATGTTAACACTTGAAACAATCGATTTATCTGATAACAATATGGCGGTGAAATCCCTTTTTCGCTGCTATGTTTTTTTTTTAAATTAAGTTTCGCCGTTTTGTAATTCCTATTAAACTAATTTAAATTAGTATGTGCCTCTTCGAAGAAGTGGGTTATATTGCTTTACATTTCTCCGTCGGTCGGTCGTTTTGTTTGAGGAAGTAATGACAATTCATGGTGTTGAGATCAAAAAGTCAACGTTCAAGGACACTATGGCATGTTACAGGAAGCTCGTTCTTCCATGAAATATCTTCAGAACGCTTTGACATAAGACCAAACAAACGGGTGAACCGGTAATGCATACTTGGGTATTAACACTAAAAGTGAGGTAATGTCACAAGGGCTTGTATATGAAATTGGTTTCCGCTCAATATCTACATTGTTCTAATGATCATATGTATTAGTATGCTTGTGAGCCTCGACGAACGATAACCCGTAATGATTTTGAACTCAGGTCAAGGTCACACGGATGACCTTACTGCAAGCAAGGACATACGTGTTCTAATATTTACTTTTTTAATGTTCATCAGCTCATACTTGTACTTTTAAATGCCAGCATGTATGTAGAACTTTGATACTCGTATTGAATCAGCGAACGCTTTAGAGAATTAAAAACCGCACGATGAGTTGACGCTTTTTCATACATGTGTATTTTAATAATTGTTGTAGTTAGCATCCTATTACTTGATAACGCTGAACACCATATGCTTATGGTTTATGTTAAATATTTGCGATGATTACAATATTTGTCACAAAAAGATTGTAATGTTTAGCATAAAAAACCGTTTGTTGTATGTGTGTGACCCATCTTTTCTTAATGTTCATGCAGGCTAAAATAGTTGAATAATTATATGTGTGTGTCGGTGTAATAAGTAATTAATATGTCAGCACATTTTCTATAAGTTTCATTCGGTTTTATGATTATGATGTAAAACTAATCACACAATAAATATTATATATATTTATTTGAAAATAATTGTGTCTTTTACATTTAATAGTAGTTGCACATGAGAATGTCTTATTATTATAGTTGTTTTCTTATTCTCCTTAATAGCCACAATTTTCTTTTGTGCGAATTACCGATGGTTTGATAATTATGTTTGATGTGTGTTTGTCATCTGTACTATTTTGATTGACCGTTAAATCATTAAAAGGTTTCCTGTAATTTTTTGTTTGTTATATTGTTAATCGCCAATCTCACTAGAGGCAGAGAGAGCCGCAATGTGTTCAGAACGAAAATGCTTGGTGTGTCGAATCGAATAGTATTCATACCATTTTAACAAAATTGAAAATATCTTCGAATAGTTCGGTCAATTCATTTGTAAAGAACGAATAAAACTTGTTGCAAACTATTGAGATGCTTTCGAAGTGATGTAATATCATAAGGCATTTGACGTGTGTTCACAACGCATCCTGAAAATATCTTTAATAGTGTGCAATTGGGCAAACGTTATAACTTTAGAATCTCATAACCTAAAATAAAACTTATTAAAAAAAACGTCAGTCCACATTTTACGGACGCTAATCATGCGTTGTCAATTGTTTATCATCAACGAGACTGTTCACCAGCCTTCATCTAATTCAACTGACACAGCGGACGATTAATTTCTCGTCGATTATGCTGTGAAGAGAACTAAAAGTGAGCTTTCCATTTGTGTCTGAAACATACATAAATCCCAAGTTTTCACACTACTTGCAGTTGAACAGTTTAATCCCCTGTCAATGATCCCCATCCCTCGCGGTTGCACAGTTTGAAGCATTGCCAATTATACCAACTCCTTGCAGTTGCACCGTTTATCCGATTGCCTATGATACCCGACCCTTGCAGTTGCACAAATGGACTAATTGCCAATGATCCCCACCCCTTTCAGTTGCCCAGTTTGACTGATTGCCAATGATTCCCATCCCTTTCAGTTGTACAGTTTTCCCAATAGCCGACGATCCCCGCCCCTTGCAGTTGCCCAGTTTGACTGATTGCCAATGATCTCCATTCCTTGCAGTTGCACAGTTTTCCCAATAGTCGATGATTCCCGCCCTTTGCAGTTGCACAGTTTTTCCCATTGCCAATGATCCCCACCCCTTTGCAGTAACACAGTTTGATACAATGTTCATTATCACCAACCCTTGAAGTTGCTATATATGAAATTACGAAAATTTCGATATACATATTGTTTGGCCATGAGTCATAACTGACGATTTAGTGACCGAGTACAGACCCTGAAATTCTGCCCGATGGATTTTAACGCGTAATTGTAACTGGGCCACAATTTGTGTCTATGTGTCGTTTGAACATGCAGAGAGTAGTCCGGAATTCTGTACATTGAACACGCACAGATACAGTGAGGCAGCCAAATTTCAGGGTATTTCTCTCGAATCAACCTTTAAAATATTCGAATTTATTCATTCGTGCCTGCTGGCGTTATGTAGAAGTCATTTAAGGTGAAAAGCTGCGTAAAAAAGCTACGCCGAAAAAGCGCACGAGTGTTCTATACCGATGTTAAGAGACTGATTGACACCGTGTGAACTATTAGAGTAACACGTCATGCACCAACAACAAAGAAAGGGTAAACAGCGCTATCATTATGACTACCTATTTCGTGAGTAAAAAAAAACTGTTCGCAGATTATTTTTTTTATTTATTTTCATAAATTATCTTATTGTATATTTTGAATTGTATATGGTGCCAAAAAGTTTGGTAAAGGGGAATTCCATCATGAAATTATATTCTTAGTGTGATAGGTATTCGATATTCCAAACAGTATTCATTTAATATTATGGCGATTTCAAATTTTATTTTATTTTGACTGGTTCTCATTATACCATTTTCATCAAATTTTTAATGCTGAACGTAAAAAAAATACGTGTTGTTGTTATTTTGTCTAAGTATTCTCTATAAAATAAATATGGGGATAAACAGTGCACACACATCTCGTTTTATATAAACATTGGCAGTTTATTCGAACAACAGCTATGCTTTATACGTGTTTATCATTTGCTCGATCCAATTTAAGTGGGCATCGAACGGTTGGTGATGACTAACCTCGGAAACAAGGAGAATTCAGACAGCGGGTTCCGAAAATGTCTGGATGACGCTCCTGTTATTTGATTTCAACATAGAGCATCTTTCTCATGCAGGATTGTACATTATTGCAAAGTGAATTCGCTGAAAGAGGAATCGAGTTTATGCCCCCGCCTTTAAATTCGGATTTCTGTACAGGTGGCCGTCCGATGTCTTCACAGGCTGCGCCCGATACCTAGATGGTAAAAACATTGCTCAGTGCCTTTCCTGGCACTAGATGCCAACACTATCTTATTGGAAATCGGACGATGCCTTTACCGTATAAAACCTTCAACTTATTTACCCTTTCCCATTCAGAAGCAAAATTAAAAATGCCTATGTGCAATCAGCATAACACCAGAACATCCTGCGAGTAACTCGCAGTCTGTTCAGGTTTTATGATGTTTGCTGCTCATCAGTTTATAATGGTTGGAAATGAAGCCTTTAAATTTGAATTTAGTAAGAAAGGTCTTTAATTTAACTTAACTTATCTTAACTTTCTATGGGACTACACATGCGCGAAAATACGTTCCTAAGTGGTAAAGGGTTAAATATGTACCACCACTTGACCTGTTGAGTTGTTCTAATGGCGTGTTGCACTTTTCTGAGATGTGATCAGATGATATAGTAAGGTGTGAAACTTGATTGTTTAGACCATTGGTTGTCTGGATATTGGATTGGATGGATGTGTAGTTCACCTGATAAGGTAAATATGAAACTGTATTACGCATGCTGTATCGGTGTGTGCTTTGCAATTGAGAAGGTGCTTGTGAGAACGATACGTTTCTTATAATGCGTTTTAGTTACTTGAAAATCATACATAATGAAGCTGTAAAACTAGTTGTGCAAAATAGTTTTAGGTGACTTATTAACCGCTCGAAGTACATGTATTAACAAACATGTTGATATTAATAAAAATAAACATAACCTTAATACAAATTCATATTTGTTTCGTATTCCCCATATTAAACAATTCATATGTGCGCCGAAATGTGTATGTGTTCTTTTTGCACTGTCACTGCTATTATTTGTTATATATACCATGTACTTTTGTTTGTGGGGAAAAAGCAATTAGCTTATGTTCATTGCTTTTAATGTCCGACGTTAAATAAATCTTCTTGTATCTTGTATCTTGTCAATTATCGTAAATGGAAGGTTTTCGCACTTCAACTAATTTGGAATAAATATAGCACATAGTCACTTGGAGCACTTTTAAACTTTAATCAATCGATTTGGACAAAAATATTGGCCACGTATTCTTTGTCTTTATAAACGTCATGGTGGTATCTCTAAAATATATGCTTGTTCAACAGCTGTCTGTGCATTGGGATAAGGACAGGAACTCTAAATGGGCTCCGATACACCATGGCCAACCGCTGAAGGTTACTAATACCAGATTGAAGAATGGACCGTCATCTCTGCAATTGTTGTGAATACAAAGATAAGTGATATCATTTTTAAAGGTTAAAGATGACGTGAGACAGTTATGCTTAAAGAGATACGTGTGATGTGCGATTGTTGCTGACTTCCTTTGGTAAGCATTACTGCTGTTGGTATGCAGACAGACAACACTGTCCATTCTACTTGATTTATAGAGCTAGGACGTTTTAACATCGTTGACGCTCAATTCTCGGGCAAGGCTCCTCAGTTTACAGCGAGGGACACATTTTTTTTGCCCGCAAGCGTAAACACACTGAAGTGGGTCGATGGTGCGAAAGCGAGTCCGAGTCAGCGTTAACAGTGTTAAAACGCCTTAGCTCTGAAAATCAAGTCTAATCGATAGCGTGTTCGTTCTGTTTTCCAACAGCAATACTGTTTACCTAAGGCAGTAAATAAGGTCTTGTATCAGCTTATCTCTGTTTTCATTGCACCAGTATAACGTTAACTCTGACCTTGTGTTGCAAATGGACGTATCCAAATTTTTCTATTAATGATTATAAATGTTTATTATATTTATCTATTTTCTTCTTTTATTGGTTACTCATGTATGATTCTATGTTTAGCTGTACACTTGACGTAATCGTGTCATCGCCAGAAACATGACAGACAGACAGACAGACAGTTTATTTCAATCCAATAAGGCATTTAAGCCCACGAGGACATATATACAATACAAGTGTTGACGAACAGTGTAGACTAGAATACAAAATTTTAACAAAAGTTGTAGTTGTATGTTTCCAACATTTGGAGAAGATCGCTTTGAGAACAATATTTCAAAAAGCATACATGCGAGATAATTCTGGAACGTTTTCTAAGCATTTAACCAATCTATTTGAAACTATAATACAGTATGTTCTTATCTTAGAGGTTTCTTCAATCAACTACTTTGGGTAGTATAGCTGCCTATATTTATTTTTGTCCCTGTACCGATTACTGGATGATATTCTATTAACAGTGTAGAAACATATAAATTGGCTTTTAAAATGTAGCATACATTTATCCTAATTTGTTTCGTACTATCAAATATCATCATATAAGCATGATAGTATGTTGTTTAAAGGAAGCCTTTTAGGGCTGTATTCTTAACATATACATCGATTTAACAAACAATGACAAAAGAGTAGTTATATATACACATTTACATAAGTATGCCATATTACACCACTTTATCCTGCAGTAAATGGTTCCTCTACATCGGCCTCTTCGGATATGTTTATAAATTTAGTTCAATTTTACTATTACGAAAAACAAGTAAAATAACCAATCGCAAAGAAACCTTTAAATACAAAAATATATTATATATTAATTATTTAACATGTATGAGTTATATATCTATCACAGATGGAATTTTAACATCTATGGAATTAACATTAAGAGTGCCATATATATGTATGTCTTACCGAAACGAAAATGTAAGACTGATATCATAGGCAACTGCTATCACTAACATCTGTACTTTTTATATTTATATCCACTTTTCATATATTTGTCTTACCGAAAGAAACATGTTAGACAAATATTGTGGAAACTAGACTTATAATGACACGTTATAATACATTATTTGTTAGATCTTGGACTACATTATGATTTAACGAGTAAGACAGACACTATAGATGTTTTTGTCATATCTATTCATACGATAGAACGCTTATATGGTGTGATATTAACATAAACAGCAGAATTAATTTTGCTTTAACAATTTCAGATTAGTTCACTACAATACTTTAAAGTTGTACAGAGCAACGCTATTATAGCCTGCTAAATATAATAATACAAAGGGTATTAAGGCAAAATGTCCTATCTATTAATCTTAATAGAAAAATGCATGTAAATGTTATAATGTAATCGTATTTCACTACAATACATTACAGTTGTAAATAGCAACGCTATCATAGTCTGGTATACTTAACAATTAAAACGGTATAAAGGCCTCATATCATATTTATTATCCGTATTACGAAATGTATGTAACAATAACCAACAATCATGTAAACATAGTTTGCGTATGGTTTCTGTAATATACCAAGGAACATACATAGTACATCAGACATATTAACAGTTTCAGCAGAAACACATAGAAAACACGAAATATATACAATTCAAGTACAAAGAATCACATAGAATGCATGTATTTACAGTTGCACACGAAACACATTGTGCATCAATTTTACCATGTCAATTTCTATACATTACCTCATTTCTAAAAAAAAATGCTTTATGAATATAGGTTCCTAAGTTTCTAAGTATATTCTCATTTTCGGACTTTATAAGATCTACAAATTTAGCCGTGCTAGGTCTAAACCAATATTTGCTGCCAATATATTTTTTCTAATGTCAGTATACATTACACATTCCATAACAAAATGATATTCATCCTCAATTGTATTGCATCTTGCACATTTTCTATCACTATTGGGGTACTCAAGGGTCTGGTCCATCGACCGGCCTCAATATGCAATCTATGCGATGAGACTCGAAAACGAGAAAACGATTGACGAAACTTACTAATATTAAAACATTCGAGATATGGTTGAAATCTAAAAGATGAAATTGTGTTGTAGAATAATGTAAACACGTGAAGATAAAACAAAATAATGTTGGGAGAACTTTAAATCCTACCCTTTTTTTCAGGTGAGTGGATTCGATATAAAGCTGTGATATGGATATATATATACTCGTTTAGATTTTTTAATTTGTCAACGCAATATTAGGATAAATGTATTACTTTAAACAGATCATTAAGCAAAAACGTGTTTAAAGTAAAACATTTATCCTCATATTGCGTTGACAAATTAAAGAATCTAAACGAGTCTTCAAATGCGTAATGAAATAGGACCTTTTGCTTTAATGGGCATATTGACAGCAAATGCAGTATATTGGCAGCAAATGCAGTATCATGTTTTTAAATGATCTTTTAGTTGGAATTTATCTTAAGTAATTGATTAAATCATATATATTGTTTTATATAAATGAGAAAACATATTTACTTTCCTAATAGTGAAACTTCGTTCAATCTGACAATGTGTGGGAGTGGGAAATATATTGTTGGTATTGTTCGTGTTGTAAGTAGATAGAAGACAGTAATGGTTTTGCGCGTAAAATGCACGCGTTTCTACTTTTTGCATTTGTTTGCGGAGTAATTTGTAAATACATTGATCTGCTTTTCAATGTGTGTATTCGGCTTTGGTAAGATATGGAGAAGGAGAAAAAGCGCTAATTGTTGATTTTTAATAAGGTAGCGTTTACTCGATTTTTAGGTCAGTTTCCAGTTCGTGTCAGATGGACCATAACACGATCCGGTTCCACTGCTGAATGAGTATGGCGCAACGTTAACGGATCATATGAAGATTCCTCAATGTAGCCGTTCCGTGGAGGCTGAACATCGTTGCGTATTAAAGAAATTAGAGCGACTGAATAATGTTTTTTATATTTATGTGTAAGAAATGCCTAATTTGTCCATGTATAATAACAATTTACAAGAAAATATATTTTGTTAGATTAACAAGGAAAATAATGATGATTTGCAAGATGATGATGGTAATGGTGGTTGTGGAAATGTTGCTGGTGCTGGTTGATGTGGTGGTGGTGGTGATGGTTTCGATGATGGTGTTGGTGATGGTGATGATAGCGGTGATGATGGTTATGTATGTGATGGTGGTGGTGATGATGGTGTTGTTGGTGTTTGTGATGGTGGTGGTGATGGTTGTGGTAAGAGTTGTGACGGCGGTGGTGATGGTTGTGATGGTGGTGGTGATAGTGATCACGGTGGTGGTAATGCTGGTGGTGGTGATTGTGGCGTAGGTGATGGGGTTGATGGTGGTGGTAGTGATGTTGGTGATGATGGTGGTGATGATGGAGGTGATGGTTGTGGTGTGATAGTGGTGATGGTTATGATGGTGTTTGTAATGACGGTGGTGGTGATGGTGGTAGTGATTGTGATGGAGGTGATGATGATGGTGGTGATTGTGATGGTGGTGGCGATTGTGATGGTGGTGGTGATTGTTATGGTGGTGATGATTGTGACGGTGGTGGTGATGGTGGTGATGATGGGGAAGATGGTGATGGTGGATGGTGGTGGTGATGACGATTGTGTTGGTGATGGTTATAGTTGTTGCGATGGTAAGAATGGTAAACGTGATTGTGGTCGTGATATAGATGGTAATGTTGGTGATGGTGGTGAAGGGGGCGATGGTGGTGGTGATGGTGGTGATGGAAGTGGTGAGGGGTGATAGTGTTAGTAATGATGGTAATGGTGGTAATGATCGTGGTGATTGTGATGGAGGTGGTGGAAATGGTAATGGTGGTGATGTTTGTGATTTTTGTTATGTTGTTGCTGATTGTTGGGTTAGCTCTGGTAGTGGTGGTGATTGTGATGGTGGTGGTGGTGACATTGGTGGTGGTGATTGTGGTGTTGTTGGAGATATATGTGATGATGGTGAGGGTGGTGATGGTGGTGGTGATGGTGGTGGTGATGGTGGTGGTGTAGTTTTTAGTTTGAAGTTTTTAGGATGATGGTGGTTGTGCTAGTGGCGATGGTTATTTGAATGGTGGTTGTGAAGGTGGTGGTATGGGCGATGATGACGACGATGATGGTGATGGACATGATGGTAGTTATGGTGGTGTTGGAGGTAATTTTGATGGTGATGGTGATGAAATTGATGATGGTGTTGGTGATTGTCGTTGTGGAGATGATGGTGGTGGTGATGGAACGTGTTGTGATGGTGATGGTGGTGTTGAACGTGGTGGAGGTGGAGATACGGTGGTGATGGTCATTGAAGTGGTGGTATTGGTGATGGTGCAGGTGATGGGGAGGTGGTGATGGTGATGGATGTGAGGTTGGTGGTTTAAGTGGTGGTGGCGCTGCCGATGATGATGGTGGTGTTGGTAATGGTGGTTATGGTTGAGTGGTGGTAGTGATTGTGAATGAAGTCGTGGTGGTGCTGGTGGTGTTGAGAAGGTGCTGATGGAGATTATGGTGATGATTGTCGTATGATATTGGTGGTGATGATGATGATGGTGATAGTGGTGGTGATAGTGAGTTTGTTGATGGTGGTGATGATGGTTATGGTGGCATTGGTGAAGGTGGTGGTGGTATTGGTGGAGATGGTCCTTGTGATGGTGGTGGTGGTGGTGGTGATGATGGTGATTATGATGGTGGTGGTGATGATGGTGGTGATGGTGGTGGCGATGATTGTGGTGATAGTGATATTGGTGGTGATGGTGATATTGGTGGTGATGGTGATGGTCGTGATTGCGGTTAATTTGTGACGTTGGTGGTGATTGTGAGGGTGATGATTTGGTGACGGTTGTGATGATTGTGATGCTGATGGTGGTGGTCTTAGTTATAGTGATGTTGATGATGTTGATGAGATTTATTGTGGTTGTAATGGAGGAGGTGATGGTGGTGGTGAATTTTGGTGATGGTGGTGATGGTTGTTGAGATGGTGGTGCTGATGGAGTTGTTGATGGTGGTGATGATTGCAGTCGTTTTGATCTTAGTGGTGGTTGTTTCGGTGGTATGATGGTGATGGTTGGTGTTGAAGTGATGGTGGTGGTAATGGTGGTGGTTTTGGTGGTGGTGATGGTATTGGTGACAAAGATTGTGGTAATGGTTGTGGTGATGATTGTGGTCGTTTTGATGGTAGCGGTGGTGATGATGGGTAGCGGCGGTGATGATGGTGGAGGTAATGTTGGTTATGGTGTTGATGATGGTGATATTGGTGGTGATTGTAGTGGGTTATGGACGGTGTCGGTGATTATGATGTTGGAGATGATGGTGGTGGTGTTGGAGACATTGATAGTAATGACGCTGATGGTTGTGATTTGGTAACGGCGGTGATGATTGTGATGCTGATGGTGGAAGTGTTAATTATAGTGATGTTGATGGTCATTGTGGTGGTGATGGTGGTGGTAATGGTGGTGGTAATGGTAGTGGTGATGGTTATTGTGATGGTTGTGGTGATGGTGGTGGTGGTGATGATCGTGATCATTTTTATGGTAGTGGTGGTGGTGATAGTGATTGTGGTGGTGATGATTGTTGTAGAGTTGGTGATGGAAATAGTGGTGATGGTGGTGTTTGCGGTGATTATGGTGTTGATGGTGATATAAATGTAGGTGGTTTTGATAGTGGTGTCGGTGGAGTTGGTGATGATTGTGTTGGTGATGGTGGTTGTGGTGGTGGTGATGTAGATTGTTGTGATGGTGATGGTGGTGATGGGAAAGGGGGTTTAATGCATGTGGGTAAAGTGTCGTCTCAGATTAGCATGTGCAGTCTGCACAGGCTTGTCAGGAACGACACTCCGTCTAAACTGGATTTATGCTAATATGACTTGTTTCAATAATGTCAAAGTATGAATAATTTAAAAAGAAATCCATTCACCCATCCTATTTTATTTCAAAATACGAATGAACATCTTAAAACTGTTTTTGTGATCAAAATATCTGATAGATCTATCAAAAATGGTCAAGGGGTAACGTCCACATCTCATCATGTCAATTTTCATTGCCTCAGCCGATGGCTTGAGCATAATATTATTTTCGCAGCCGATGTCATGACCATCTAATAAGTAGTCACGGCCGTTGTCTTGAGTCGTTTTTCAAACCCCACTCGAATTTAAACGTTGATAAAAATGTTGTGTGTTCATGTGGGATGCTGTAATTTGGAATAACCGAAGAGAAATGATTAAAGATTTCAATAAAATGTTGTTCATATTTATCTTTGGTCTAAATCCTGTGTAAGTAGAGTTTGACAGAGTGGTGAATTTTGTTTGATTTTTGACCACATTCTAACGGATTTCTTTAAAAGTAAGCAGCTAGGAAGGTAGGGATTACGTTTACAAAGTCCTTCTTACAAAGGCTCTCAAAGAACACACGCAAACCTGCTCAATTCAATACGTAAAATATAAAGAATAGGGAAATACTTACACTACGCTTTTAACCGACATGTATACAGTGTCGCAGCCGATGGATGAACCACAGACGATGCGTTAGTCGATTGCACGGTGTGATTTATTGTATGTGAAATGTATCACACAGAGAAAACATCGCGTGGACACTTGAGAACGTCAACGTTGTACCAATATGCTTCCGTTCAGATAACATAGCTTTGCTGTGTACGCTGTTTTGTATAAACATAGATATTGCCATTTCCTAAACATAAAACGTACAGGTATCTGCCTTCTAATCATCAATACATTTGAGTCGTGTTCTGAGAAAACTGGGCATAATGCATGTGCGTAAAGTGTCGTCCCAGATTAGCATGTGCAATCCGCACAGGCTAATCAGGAACGACACTTTCCCCTTTTATGGTATGTTTTGTTTAAAGGAAGTCCCTTCTTACCGAAAATCTTGTTTAGGCGGAATGTGTCGTCCATGATTAGCCTGTGCGGACTGCACAGGCTAATCTGGGATGACACTGTACGCACATGCATTAAGCCCAGTTTTGTCAGCACGCTTCTCATTTATTGGTATTTATAAGCACCAGTACGACTGATTGCCACCATGTACAACGAAATCAGATGCTTGTATTGAATAAGGGGGCGTATAAGAAATTAAGTGCCGTACAAATGCTCGTAACATGCATCGCTTCGTTTACATTTGAATTTGAAACAAAACTCTCAGTGTAAATGGTTTGTAAACGCTTGAAAGAAAAATGCATATGCTTGATGGCTAATGGTTTGCGATCATTTCAACTGAAGGATTGGTCAGAAAGAGCTTAGAAGAGAAATAATCATTTACACCGGTAATACATAAATGGTCTTCCAAAAGCATGTGAAATGATATCGTTTGAAGTAAACAGTATGCTTTATGTTTTTAATTTGTTGGCTATATCATTTTAGGAAAAGGTAGATAAGCTTTGGCGTGGTATTTTACAAGGATGTTCAATAAGTCGTCGATACCATGGACACTATAAATATTGCATCATATTATCCGTTCGTGTCAGTGCAATAGTTTTAGCTTCTCTAAATTTTCGGTTTCTTTATGTGTTGTCTTTAAATTTTCGGACACCTGTATATTTTCGAACACTGCTCATCAGTGATCAGCTTCAAGGAGGAAGTCCAGTCCATCTCCCTCAAGTAACTGATAGTATGGACGTTTTTACCTGCAAGGTATAATAGTATTTTTTAATATTCTCTTGTTTCGTTGAGCATTTTTAATCTCACTGTAAAAACTTTCTCACACCGCCATGCGCCTGTACGAGGATACGCCAGATGGTGTCCGTACAATAAGGAAGAAGAAGAAGAATATTTTGAATATTTTTCGTATCTAAATTTTCGTGACCGAAAACTTGGAGTTATTACGGTTATGATTGTAATTATGACTACACTGACTCACGCATTCAATGCTTAAAGCTTCAATTCAAGATTCAATTTATATTTTGGAAATTTAAACAAATACTGATTGTAACGCCTTGTACATGTACATGCCAAAATACAAAAACATTATTTTAGTCTGCTGGATAAGTTAACGTCGTCTGACCTATGACGTTAAGAATAATTAATGAATATAAATGAACTTAACGAAAAATATAATGCGACAGCCAAGAAGTCGTCTGAATAACTTTTTTCGAATAAATCAACCCAAAACTGTCCAGTCTTCATAAATGAAGGCAGTCGGAAAACGTTCTTAGCGTAAGAATACGCATTTCTTAAAATATTAAAATCATAAAATGAATGGCCAATTGAAGAGGGTAACAACTATAAAGTGTGTAATAGTATATTGTTATGAGTAATTCGTTTATTTTCACGGTTCATTCCCATCGACACTGGGTGATATAGATTGCCATTAATGCTTTTGGCAACTGTGTATTTGTTCTATTGTTTCTACTGTATACTGAACCAATTTCATGTTCAGGGTAAGGTAAAACATACAATAGAATAACTAATAACTTAAACTGACTTGTTAAATTAATTGCACTAGCAAACTCAAGCTAACATACTCGAAGTCCATATTAGTACCGTCACTGACGACTAAGTATGGGTTAAAAATGTAAAGGGACCCAAAAAACTGTGGACAAAGGCCACCGGTACAATATGACAATAGTGGTCAAATCATTCAGCTTAAAGTAACAACACTTAGTCAGTGACTGACTATTTATTGCTATGTTTGTGTTACACGAAAGTCATGGTTTTATTGGTTGTGGTTGATTGAACGGGTTTTCAGAAGATGACGTTCTGGTCATCCGGGACCTAATTTATATTGTTTTGTTTCTTTCATTTTCACTTTCAACACCATTAAAGCAAGGCTTTGATTGGTCCAGTTAAAGGTTGTCACTGCGTGACCTTCTACGGGTCGTCCTGCGATCGTAATGCACAGCAATTTATCATTTGATCGATTAGATTGCTTATTTCGCAACAATAATTTACTGTCATCGATAATTCTCACAAGCCAAAGACATTATATATATTGCTTCCAAGATGACATCTGAAAATTGTTGACAATCGAAATTTGTCCCTAACCAGCTAACAGATGAGCAAACCACGTTAAGTATATTCATCGTGGTTTATGTGTAAAAAGCTAGCAACACATATTGATTAATGCGTTTTAAACAACATACCGTTTTCCTCATTTTAATTTTTTCAAATGATGAGTATCAATGTTCAAATCGATATTTTTTTACGTACTTCTTAAGCCAGAAGTAGTATTCTGCTCAATTGAATATAATGTTAAGATTCTTTATGAATGTTAAATATTGTAAATATTGAAACTCAGATTAGTCTCGAGGAAATCTTGATAGTACACTTCCTGAAGCGCTTACTTGTTGCATTGCAGAAATTGAAACACTTAGCACTTGACAATCGAGCAGCTAGTATCAGTGATTTGAAATTTTATGCGAAGGTTTATTCATTATCGCTGAGTCGGAACACGTTGAAAATGAATATCTTCGTCTTTCTAGTTCTTTGTATCGCCTGTGCGACACTCGTTGGTAAGTAACGTATTTATATTTTGTATTATCTTCGAGTACTATATGATTTATAAAAAGGTACAATGCACTGCTTACACTTTAGAAAGTGGACATGGAAAGTCGTCCCGGTTTTTGAAATTTTAAATTATTTAATATAAAACACGATATTATTTACACAGTTCGCTCTGAACGTACGTATGGCTACCCAAAATGTTTTAAAAAATTGGTTCAACTAGATGTTTCTTTAAAAATACAAAATTCTGCATTGAAAAGGGCGCTCAAACATTTCCTTATTTTTTTTAAATAACCGTCTTGTCAAAACAACTAATCCACAAAGATCCAATAATTAAATGGTATGATTGAGTTTACTCGACACAGTGCTAAACTTCATTCCCTTTAATTAGCATGTTATTCTTTACAATTTTATCATTTAAGTTAAGGGTCCTTTGAGTGATGTCCAAACCAACCTCCAAATGTTGTATTTTTCTACAACAATTATTTGTTTTTAAAACTCTTAGCGGACATTATTTTTGCCGGATTCTTGAAAAACTTAGCTTACCGTAATGTATGTGTGTAAAGCGTCATCCCAGATTAGCATGTGCGTAAAGTGTTATCCCAAATTAGCCTGTGCGGTCCGCACAGTCAACTCAGGTACAACACTTTTCATTTACACTGGATTTTTGTATAGAAGCGAAAAGTGTCGTCCCTAATTAGACTGTGTGGACTGCATAGGCTAATTTTGGATTACACTTTACGCACATGCATTGAGCCCAGTTTTCCTAGAACGCGACTCATTTACATAACATGAGAAAGACTATGATCAGTCTGAGTACAGTTCGTATTGAATGCTATGTTCTATCTTCATTAATACTTGCCTTGAAGCCTGCGTCTTTAGATCTTTTAAGAATGTATCTGACCCTTATCTGACGTAACAAATGATTAATTTAAGTATCTTGAACCGAAATGCAAGAAAGTCAATTGTAATTACATTGACATAAAAATGTCGATTCAAATGTCGATTCAAATGTTGCCAATCAAATGATGTGACAGGGACCATACATGTCGATTTACAGCGTTGTATAATAAATAAATTTGTTTCAAAAGACAAACACCATTGAAATAAATATTATAATTTTTGGTTTGCAAAAATCTTATACGTGATTGTCAAATGAACAGTTAAATGACTCTCGAGCCCAGATTCTTCGGTCGCCACAAAAAAATCCACATCTTGGACCCTAAAAGGCCAAGATCTTTCACACACCCTTAAGGAACATTATGTCAGACATAAATATCTGTACCGGGAATAAATGACCATATACTGCTCCATGTTTTGACCATAATAAACATTAATCTAAATATAAGTAATTCACTAGAATAAAAACTTGTCAATGACTTTGTTATATATAAATAATATGTACACACTTATGTTATCAGTAGTTAGACATAAAGTGTATTCATTCTACGCAGATGAAACTGAAGTAAAATGAATAAGATTTCGTTGTAATGCAAGGCTTTAAAAAAGTTTATTTGATTGTAGGGATAGATGTGTATACCATTATAGATTGGACAGCATCAAATAATAGTTTTAAATGTGCGTTCCCTAAAATTATAAAATTTAGCAAATTATACTGGGGATGGAATACGCCCGATGCATGATTATTTCAATAAAGCTTAGTCAAAAGTTAACTTCGTAAGATTTGCCGAAAAAGCCTCCTTTTAGTAGCGTTCATAAACCACGCTCGCTGCCTGTCGAACAGAAAGGCCATACATGTGAAGCCAATTATTTTTACAACTATTGTCATATTATGTCTATATCAATGTTACACCGTTGTAGCTGCGGCCGATGCCAGCGCCATTAAGACCACAACGACAGTCACTAACAACATAATACCGCGTAGACCAACTTCTCTAACCAACATCACGGACCCTCCAGACAACTTCACAACCCTTCCAACCAACATCACAACCACTCCAAACAACATCACAACCCGTCCAACCAACATCACAACCACTGGACCCAAGACACACATAACCAGACACACAGACAAGCCTACAGCGACAACAGCGGTCCCCAAGAAGGCCACGAAGTTCCACGCCCTGTCCTTCGGAGCGGGCATCATCCTCGGCTTCGGAGTTGCGCTCATTGCTTCCCTCATTATCTATTGCGTCTTAATACGGAAGCGCGCCGGATACGCTTCCATGTAGGTTAGGACATTCACATGAGATGCGTTCAGGGAAAACTGGGCTGTATGCATGTGCGTTAAGTGTCATCCCAGATTAGTCGGTGCAGTTCACTGGATTTTAGCTGAGAAGAGACTTCTTTGAAAGGAAGCATTCACTAAAATCGGAAAGTGCACTTCCCAATAAGCCTGTGCGTACTGCACATGCTAATAAGGGATGACACTTTACGCACATGTATTCATGTGCCCTGTTTAACAGAACGAGCCTCATATGAAATTGATACGCTTTCGCGGCGGAAATTATGGTCAGTTTGTGTCCTTGTAATCGTGTTAACACTAGGGTAATTCGATTGTTCTGAAAACAAGCGTTCTTCAAACACAGTGTGATGTTATATATTGTTGTTTCACAATTACTTTCATAAAATTACGAAAAAAGAAAACGTTGCACTGAAGTTTAGAAATAGTTATAGCTTTGTCATGATTTTTTTCAACATAAAAGTAGCATTTTTCTGTAATATAAAAAAAACACTAACCTGAATCAACAATACATTTTAATATAAACAATATTAAAGTACAAAATGAATCGCGAGACATTATGAAAACTGTAACAAATTCTCGTGTGATGCGTCAACGAATTTCGTCGCATTTATGTATACTAGATATCATTGTTCGTGGTAAATTATAATTGTTGCCGCTTAAAATATATACACTTATGATTAATGTAAATTGTTTATATTATATTTTCCTTGAATGCGGAAGATTTGTTTGAAGTAGCTTTTAATGAATCGTAGAGACAGCTTTTTGAATTTGTTTGTATATGACTGTTTTGTGTGCTCGTTAGTAACTGCTAAATTTGTATAATCCCTTTGTATTGCATTTGGCTCATTCATCATGACATAATACGTATCAAACAAACATAGTTTTTAAATTTCCCCCCAAATTAGTACGTCTTTCGCATGCAATTCATATCTCAACAGATTTGGCGTTTGTGAATATTATTCAGATTCTACTATGGTATGCAAATGCCACAATTAGTGTATGAATATTGCCATCGGAGTCGCGTTTTGTTATTAAAGTGTGCAACTACAAAATATATGAGATGCTTGATTATTATTTTTTCTAACCGGATTGGTGTGAAATCATGTACGCATTATTAAATGACTGCACGAAATATTGGAACTGATACGTGAATTGTTGAAAGCTTTTGGCAATCTTTTTTAACAGTAGTGTTCTTTTACAAAAATAGATTTTGCTGCCCTATAAACTGATATTATACAATAAATATTTATACTCGACTGGTTGAGTTGGATGAAAAAGTTAATCACATGAAATAAATGTCTCAAACAGGCATAGCAGCAGCCGTGAAGCGTTCGTAACAACATTGTTAATGTAAGTTGCAAAAAAACAACAACACCCAACAACCAAACACCTAGCTTTTGGTTTAAGTGAGATTATACGATTTTTATGTGTTAAAGTGTAATATATTGATAAAATATGATACAAGAACACAAAATAGACAAGAAACATTATACATTGAAGACGAATTTCATAAAATGCAGCAAAAACAAATTAGCGCCCCGAGCCGATTGCGACGAAGATATTTCGTACATATTTTCCTACAATAACCGAAGCATTCGTCTTTGTAGTTAGTGTTCGTGTGTCGTATGAATAGATATCGTTTAAGAAATTTAAAATGAACCGTTAAACTAAATTAAGATTCACGTCGTACATGCATGATTTACATGCTGGCGAATTCGACTGTACATACATTTTCGATTTAAGAATTGAATATTTGGCTTATTTGGCATTTTCGACACATGTTCTTCATAACTTTTATTTTAATTTATCTTGAAATATATGTATTATAAGTTTTTACACATTTTATATAAATTCATAATTATTTGACAAAATCGTATGATCTCGCTTTAAGGAAAGGCGCCGAACACGTTGTTAAAGTCGGTTTAACCAACTGAACAGGGCAGGGAAATAACAAAAGCTCACAGGGTATCGGTGGGCGTTGACCGATTATACGTATCACGGTTTGACATAACTATAGACATATCGTCATCTATGTGAACTTTTTCATCACGTTTAATGCTAAATCACATGTACATGAATATACAAATCGCAAGAAAAAAATGTAAAATGACATTATTCTTTTGTTGCGAATTCAGCAAATATATTCACGCATTATATGTTTTTCTCCTCTAAAAATACATGTTTTTGCCTCCACTTTGTTATTCTTCCTGCTTCTGTTTCCGGGCCTTAGTTGGCATAAGCTAAACATCGTGATAACTTTTCAAACATATTTTTTTTGTAAACATAACCCGACTAAAATTCACTGCTTAAATCTTCCGTTATGAGAATGATCTATTGTGCGGAATGATTTCTACGTTACGCGGTACAAAGGCAGCATTTGGCTTTTTCACATATTTCACAAACCGTTATAATTATGGCACTTTTTTAACATCCATTGAGCATCACAGCACTCGGTTGACCTATTCGAATACACTTTACGAGAATGCCGACATCAGCCGACATCGGAAAGTAAAGGAAGTTTATTTACGGGTACAATAATAAGTGAGGAAATAAAACTACACAGTGTAATTCTATACCAGTATGTTTTATTTCCTTTATTTTTTTTTAAATCAGTAATGTCCAATCCTGTGTCCCATCCTTATTGAAGTGTCTGATCATTAACTGTTCATAAAGTTGGTCCTTGTCGAGCAGTGCATTAGGAAATTTCAATTAAAAAAACGTTTTTTGGATGTACATTATTAGGTCGACAGGCGGTCAAAATGAAAGTCACATTATTCGTTCTTTTTATCGGCTTTGTGGCATTGTCTGTAAGTAAAGCAGTTGTGTGAATACATGTGTCTTGTTATGAGAAAATTGGGCTTAATGCATGTGCGTAAAGTGTCGTCTCAGATTAGCCTGTGCAGTCCGAACAGGCTAATAAGGGACGCCACTTTTCGATTTTATGGTATTTTTAGTTTTAATGAAGCCCCTCCTTACCAAAAATCAAGTTTAGGCGAAAAGTGTCGTCCCTTATTAGCCTGTGCGGGCTGCACATGCTAATCTGGGACGACACTTTACGCACATGCATTATGTCCAGTTTTATCAGACCAAGACATATAGTGTCTTCAATTAAATAACCAGATGGGTAATCACGTGATAGTCAAGATGTCGACGTCCATGCCGAGACAGTTATTTTTCGCCGTTTTATACCATTTATTACTGTTATGTAATTTTTATATGACGCTCACTTTCCAACCATATCAGTAAAAAGGCGATAAGCGTTTATTTCGCATCAAAATTCACTTTATATCTCTACTTTATTCCCCACACATTTTCTTAGTGGAGCTGTACTTAGGACATCCCGCTAAGAAATTTCGCAGCGAGTAAAGTCCAGATAAAGAGCGAATATTAATACGAAATAAACGCTAGTAACTTTCTTGGTGGTATGGCCGGAAATTGGGCGACATTAAACACATTAATAGAAGTAATAAAAGGTATAAAACGGCGAAAAATACCTGCCTCGGCATGGACATCGCCATCTTTACTATCACGTGATAACCCCATCGGAATAACGTTAAGTAAAAACACGCTAAATCAACAAGCAAAGCACAGCATGGACATAGTTTAAGAATTTTACGTTAAACAAACATTCTAAGCGGTAGATGGAAATTATTTGTTTTAAATTATGTGCTTCTTGTTATTGGAGTATTTAATCATAGTGGAATTATTTGGCATTGAATACTTTACTCGAATTTCTTTCACATTACCAAAATACCAAATATATTCAGCACATTGTGAATTTTAACAGCTTATCTTTTTTTCGACGTGATATAAATCTTAAATAACACAATCAAATTCATTTCTTATCACGTTTTACCTTTGTAGATGCGGACGATGCTAAAACCCTATCTACAGTCCATACTGACACCACCGAACAACCGCAAACTGGAGTCATAATGAAAACCGCTTTGCCACGAACAAATTCGACTGCACTACACAAAACATCAAGAACACCATTAAAAACATCAACTAGGCCACGCACAACTTCAACTACAAAAAAAAATTAACACTACGTCACGTAAAACCTTAACTACGCCACGCAAAGCTTCAACTTCGCCACACAAAACTTCAACTTCGCCACACAAAACTTCAACAACGCCACACAAAACATCAACTTTGCCACACAAAACGTCAACTACGCCACGCAAAACTTCAACTACACCACGCAAAACTTCAACTACGCCCCGCAAAACTTCAAGTACGCCACACCAAAACATCAACTACGCCACGCAAAATTTCAACTACGCCACACAAAACATCAACTACGCCACGCAAAACTTCAACTACGCCACACAAAACATCAACTACGCCACACAAAACATCAATCACGGCACTAAAAACTTCAACTACGCCACGCAAAACTTCAACTACGCCACACAAAACTTCAACTACGCCACACAAAATTTCAACTACGCCACACAAAACTTCAACTGCGTCACACACAACATCAACTACGCCACACAAAACATCAACTACGCCACACAAAACTTCAACTACGCCACGCAAAACCCCAACTACGTCGCACCAAACTTCAACTACGCCACACACAACTTCAAGTACGCCACACAAAACTTCAACTACGCCACGCAAAACTTCAACTGCGCCACACAAAACTTCAACTACGCCACACAAAACATCAACTGCGCCACACAAAACAACAACAACGCCACATACAACTTCAACTACGCCACACAAAACGTCAACTACAAAAATTTTTACTACGACGTCACACAATAGCGCAACCACTTCATTAACAAATACAACCACACACGTCATCAACACAACCACACACGCAACCGGCACAACCATACACGCCACTAACACAACCACTTCTTCAATGACCACAATCATGCCATCAACCACCTTGAAGCCCATGCAGTTCTCCAAGTTAAACGCCTTTTACATCGGAGGAGGGATCATCCTCGGATTGGGGGTGGTAATCATTGCCGCCATTATTATCTACTGCATTCGGAGACAGAAGCGCTCTGGATACACACCCATCTAGGTTCGATCCCTCGGATGACCGTCAAACGATTACTCGATTACTCGAACACATTATCAAATACAGTGGACTAGGCATATTTCAAGTATTCGGGCAGTAGCATGTTTAATGGGATTGTGGTGAGGTGCCGGTACAGAACATTTTCCCATTAAAATATAAATTCTTGAACAACAATTAACCAAAAATCCACAAGAAATGCACATTTTTATACATATTCATAATGTATGTTTTTACCTCCTTCACTTTATCAATGCTAATTAAGCATTTAATACTGTTTATTGCTTTGTTGAAACATGTCGGGAAAATTTTTGTGATGTTTCCTTGTGTTGATACGTTAAGTTGCCCTCATACATTCAAATGTGCAGAACGTCGCATAATGTTTCATCTAGTAAATGGCAAGTAACAAATAGGCCGCATTTTATTGGTGTTTCATTTTAGAGAGAGTTTAAAACTAATAATAACCAAAAAACTATTTGAATAATACTAATAAGACTTATAATGACGATGATGATAATAATAATAATAATGATAATATTAAGAAGAAGAAGAAGAAGAAAAATAAGAAAAATAAGGAGAAGAAGAAGAAGAAGAAGAAGAAGAAGAAGAAGAAGAAGAGAAGAAGAAGAAGAAGAAGAAGAAGAAGAGAAGAAGAAGAAGAAGAGAAGAAAAAAGAAGAAAATAGTTACTTTTGTGAAATACTACGTTGAGTCGAGGGCAACAAAGATGTTTTATACAGTTTTTTAGTCATTCGCTGATCTTTTTCTAATCGACAATATTACAAACTTTAATGAACTTATTTGATTTTTAATTAACAAGTTTTCAATTGGACGAGACCTTTTTACGTTTCTAGTAAGGATAATAGAGGAATACGATTTGTTAAAGATATCATGAATTACAGCAGAAGATTTATTATAGCACCGCGGAAGATTTATTATTAGCACAGCGGAAGATTTATTATTAGCACGGAATTTAAACAAAAAACTTTGAGCTAGCGTACATTTTCTATAATTTGAAAGAATGCATCGAACGACTAAAAAAACTTAAGATCGCTATAACTCGAGATCATCACAACAATTCGACCCTTGCTCGATACTCGCTGAATTTCGAATATCCAATAACCAGCTGGGTATATGACCTCGGCTTGATATTTGGTAAAGTTCCAACACCGAACACCCAGCTTCTGACTCGATATTCGCAATAGTTCGAATACCTCAAAGCCATATGGATATTCGTATATTGCTCAAATTTGCTATAATTTGACCAGAGGTGTATTCGACTGTGGATCTATATTCGCTGAAATTCGAATTCCCAATAACAATCGGAGTTTTTTGACATCGACGTTGTATTTGCTAAAGTTCGAATACCTAATACCCAGCTAAGCATTCTGTTTTGGATCGGTATTGAATACCAATTATCCATGACCTAGCCAACTTCATGAATCTAAATTGGTATACTATCGAAACGATAAGCGAACAATTTAAGAACACACACAAGATTTGACAGAAGCGTAATTATCAAAAATTATTTTCTTTATTTAAAAAAATTAGTATATATCTTACGATTAAATCGTTACATGCAATTGTTTGACAGAAAACGCAATATATGCACGCTTTTGCTGTAACAGCAGGTTTCGGTACGCAATACCCGTTACGCAACGAAAAAGCGCATACGGTGTTTTTGTATAATCGATACTCTCATGTTGACCTTAATTAATTTCTCACCATCTTTGTTAAAAATACCGCATTCTCTCATTTTATTAACAAACATACTGTAGTAATTAAATTATGTCTTCATCTAGATACATAAATTATGTCTTCATTATGTCTTCAACTAATGTCGTTGATATACTTTCATGAAAAACCTCAATGAAAAGTCATTGCTGACTTGTTGAGCATTCATTAAGAGCAGAGTCGCTTTCTATTGTTTTCGGCGGTAATAATCATCTACTCGTAGAAAACACCAAATATCATCGCAACCACAAACAAGTCCTTATGGTGATACGTTACGCAGACTTGGTTGTCGGTCTTCTCGTCCCAGATACATCGGCTCCCGACCTCTAGACCCTGGTTCGCCGCCTGACCAACAATCACATTGACGGCGATCTTATAGCGCTCGAATTTCAAATCCCTCACCTTGTTCTTGATCTTTTCAGCAAGGTTACATGAAAGTTTGCTTGTAATGTCATGATCGAACGTCAACTCGTCTAGCTCCTCTCGGAAAAGCGACGTGATGGATTCTTTAACCTTTGCGCAAGAGAACGCGATGTCAGGCTCCATTTTGTACGTGTTTTCTTTTTTAGGCCTAAGGGCTTCCGCTGAAACGTCCGTATTTGCCCTGACGAACATGCTGGATCTTCGCCTTAACGTCTTCATGTCCGGTTTCAAGGACATTGGCAACATAGACTCACGGCGGGCTGCGCCAGGCAGCAAACACCTCTTCGGTTTTGTCGGAGATGTCAGCGTTCTCTTCGCGTATTTTAGGAATCTGAAATGATCGGGCAAATTGTCGTTTTTTTCCAGAAGCAACATGACGGTATCTAAATTAATAGAGTGACAACAATAACAAACCCAACTACAAACTACAACTACTACTACTTTACTACGACTACTACTACTACTACTAACTACTACTACTACTACTACGTACTACTACTACACACCTACTACTT